>NC_053026.1:81282324-81564805 GCF_003073215.2 Triticum urartu
ACACACTCAACTTATTGTTGAATCCAGTTCCCCAAGAGCTGAAAAACGAACTGCTGCCGCCGCCTACACACTCGTTCACTCGAAGAGACTCCAATGGCGATCCGAGGGGTGAGCCTGCTAGATATGGACTTCAGCAAGGAGTTCCCCTTTGAGTTCGTCGTTCAGTCCTATGGCTGCACCAAGTTGAATGTGATGTACACCAACGATGCGGACTCGGTGAAGCTCTGCCTCGCCTCAGTCCTATGGCTGCACCAGGCTCTGGAGCATTCGCCCGTTTCATCGGCAGCGCCGACTGCACCTTCGCTACGGTGGAGAGAAGGAAGAACGCGACGATTCGGCCATCTGGTGCAACAAGCTTGTCCACATCCAGAAGCAATACAAGATCATCAGCAATGGGTAGGAGAAGGACTCCGTGGTTGACCTCGCTGAGACCGTCATCGACCCCTGATACGCCAACATGAAAGAAGACGACCTAAACACATGGGAGGTACCTCTGAATCTATCCTACATAACCTACGCGGCCAAGGGCGCATACGCATGCTACGACATGTACATGCAGATCTTGGACATGAGGGCGTGTCTGCTTCCCGTAACCGACGAGTACACGGACACCCGCAGCGTCATGATCAAGCGTGCCAGGAAGGTCTAGATGTTGAACTTTATCTATTTATAAGCACCTTTATCATGTGAGTGTTTCATGCATTAGCCTATGTGTCATAATTAATTATCTGTTTTGTCTGAAATATTTCTTTTAAGAACCCATTAACCTGATTGTTTTTTTAGTGGCAATTTGCTTATGTATGTAAACTAGTTCACTTGTCCGTAAAAAAAACTAGTTCACTCGGCTGCCGTGCTTTGAATCTCCTTCCTCCCAACATATTCCCCTCCTCAGGTGGACCCAGCAGGTCTCTGAATTTTCTCCCACTTTCTTTTTCGATGTAAACTGAGTTTTCTCCCAGTACTTTCCCCTAGAACCAACTCAACTGTCCCACGTCTAGCCTAACAAATAATAATACCCCACGTACTATTAACTCATCAAATTAAAATGATATTTTATTTCATAAGTTGAAAGTTCTTACAAAATAATAATAATAATTGTTTATATATAACTTGGCAAGTTAACTCCTAGTGATTGCGTACATAAGCTTGCAAAGATTTTACTGACGTGCAATCATGTGTTTATGTTTTTATAACATTTCTCCGTCTAGCCCAACATGATATTTTCACCCAGCCCAGCAAGTCTGCGGCTTTCGAGAAAAATGCAAATGGGATTTAAATGGGCTGCATAGATGCTACATCATTGTTTCACCCAGCCCACCAAATGGACTAAAAAAACAAATGGACTGACAGCTGGGTCCACGGCCACATCCTAGTTTTTTTGTCATTTGCCAAGTAAGTCGCTTTGTCAGGCTTGTTGGGCTGCAAATCTTCCAAGACGAGGAGAGCTTTCATTCGGCTGGCCGAGAAAATGGCCCATCAGTAAGGAGAAATGGGCTGTACATTTTTAAAACACATCAAACCGGCAATTACTTTCAAATATTTTTTTTTCATTTCAAGATTTTAAATTACATTAATTTTTATGCGTGGAGAATTTGTTGGATTTTATATTGATATACATTTATTTTTAAAATCAGTATGAATGTGAGTCAAAATTTTGGGATTAAAAACAGTTCGGACCGCACCGAAATATGAAAAATTTCGTATAATTTTTTAACCGTGTCCACAATATGGACTATAATGCCAACAAGAAGAATATGGGCTCCAAAAAAAACCTTAAGAATTAGCAAATGGGCCGGATGCTGTTTTCCACAGATTTGAGGCTGTCCTAAAAAAAGGTTGACGCACAAGCAGTGACTGTTGGATGGCCATCCAACGCCCGTCGTGCTTCTTCAATCTCTGCTCTTCCTGCTCCAGCCGCTTAAACAGGCGCCGGCGGGACTGCCTGCTCCCTCCCCCCCGCGGCCGGCTCTGCTGCCGCACAGGCCTCACTGCCCCACCGTACTCCCATCGCTGGCCTAGCCATCCCTCTACTCACCCACACCTGCTGTTATTCTCCGGCGACGGCAGACGAACTAGTAAACCCTTGTACAGTCGTACTCCCCTCCGCGTGGGAAACAACTGCCGAGTCTTCCCTGCCTCCGTGTTGTTCCCTTCCTAGGCCTCGCTGTCGTCCAGCTCCCTGGTGCTCTCGGCGTGGCCTGGTCAACATGGTCAATGACCGACATGCATCTGAAGTGGACTTTACATGGAGAGGCCGACAGCTGGGTCCACGGCCGCACGCAAGGAAATGCCTCCTTATTACGTGCAAAATAATGATTCCTCCACCTGACAGTGGGACCCACCGGACGGGCCACTGTATTTCGTGAAAAAAAGTTCCCCCCTGACTGCTGGGACCCACCAGCTACATCTTCGCACGCAAGGAAGTGCCTGACAGTCGGGACCCACCTGGTCGAAGCGTATGTAGCGTTGTCATTCTGGTTGCGAACGTGTACATACATACTGGTCGATGTAGAGGCGCGCACGTGTCGTAGTAGAGGCGCGAACGTAGCATTTACACGTACGTACAGCGGCCAGGGTGCAAGAAAGAAAATACGGCCACGGATGTGTACATACGGGCGGGGTCTCGAACGCCTACTCGCGCATACGTACAGCCAAGGCTCGTGTACATGGCTGGGTCGGAACGGAGAAATAGCGTCGTCGTCGTGTTCATGGGGAGGCAACGGAATGCGTCATGTTCATGGGGAGGCAACGGAATGCGTCGTGTTCATCGGGAGGGCTTGGACGGAACAGGCGATGGAAACGAGGCCTGGCGTACCACAGAACGGAGGAAATGACCTTGTGTTCGACCGGCCACGTTCGAAACGGGATCCTGTTGATCGGGAGGGGTCTGGCGTACCGCAAAACGGAGGAAACGGACCTCCTACGGTCAAAACGGGGGTCCTGTTGATCGGGAGGGGTGTGGCGTACCGCAAAACGGAGGAAACGGACTTGTGTTGGAGCGCTACGGTCGAAACGGGGGTCCTGTTCATCGGGAGGGGTGTGGCGTACCGCAAAATGGGACTCCACGGGATACTGTTCATCTCCACCGGCGACCCCCTCCAGCCTCCACGAGCTACTGTTCATCCACCGTCGACCCCCTCCAGCCTCCACGAGCTACTGTTCATCCACCGTCGACCTCTCCAGCCTCCACCTGCGACTGTTCATCCAGCCTCCACCGCGCGCTACTCCACCCGCTACTGTTCAACCACCCCTCCACCGTCTACTGTTCATCCAGCCCTCCACACCACGGGGTCCTGTTCAACCACCCCTCCACCGTCTACTGTGCATCCAGCCCTCCACACCACGGGGTCCTGTTCATCCACCCCTCCACGGGCACCCTCTACCGTCTACTGTTCATCCAGCCCTCCACCACACCACGGGGTGCTGTTCATCCAGAGGCAACGCCACCGCTCACTGTTCATCCAAACCCCCACCGCAACACTCACTGTTCATCCAGAGGCAGCATCGATCGGCTTCAGTTAGCAGCAGTAGCGAAGGAATCGCTTGATCGGGTTCAGTTAATAGCCATCGATCGATCGCTCGGGTTCAGTAACGCGTAGCCTGCAGTGCAATCGCTCGGGTTCAGTTAGATCCCAACGCCTCGCTCGGGTTCAGTTAGAGCCAACGCCTCGCACACACGCACGTACGTGTATGAGAGAAACGCACATCGCTCGGCCCCCGACCTCCCACCGTGACCGGGAGCTCCCCGAAATTTTCCTCCCCCTCGCTTCTACCACAGTTATTTCCGTGATGGATGACCCAAAGAATGTCATGCAGCTGCGTCTCCGGCCCGCCCAGGAAGAAAAGCCCATTTTCTGTCATGATTTTTTGTCATAGAAGTAGGAGCCCACCACATCTATGATGATACTGGATTTTGTCACAATTATCGTCATAGAAGTGTCATGTGTAGAATTTTTTTTTTCGTTCGGCCCAAAATGTCACGGATGTGTCTTTTTTTTGTAGTGGTGGCCTTGTCCTTTCGGATGAGCTTGCCACCATTGTCTTCCCTCTTCTCATACGGGCACTCCGCAACAAAATGACTCACGTTGCGACAATTGTAGCAAGTCCTTACACGTTGCTTGCTCTTCGTGCCACTTGAGTTGTTCTTGTTAAAGTTTGGCCTTGAGTTTTTCTTGCTCCAAAATTGCCTTGAAGCGAGTGCCATGTGTTCATGATATGCATACTTTGTATCTTCGGGGTTGCTCTCCTCTTCTTCCTCTTCTTCTTCTTCAACGCAGAGCTTGGCGTTCAATGCAAGGTTGGGCTTCTTTTCCCTTTGAGAACGAAGCACCTCATTGTCGGCGGTCTTGTCCAAAATGTTCATGGCCACAAACTCATCCAACACTTCGCTTGAGGTCAAAGTGTGGAAGTCCGGCCTCTAACGAATGACGGAGGACATGGCCTTGTGGTAGGGCATCATTGCCTTGAGGAATTTGCGCTTGATCCAATTGTCATCCATGTCCTTGCTCCCGTGATCTCAGAGTGAGACCGCGAGTTTGGTTACTCTCCGATAAAGCTCACGAGGTTCTTCATCTTATTTCATTGCAAACTCATTGGCCTTATCTTGCACCACTTCATAGTTGGAGCGTTGAATGCTTGCGCTTCCCCGGTAGAGCGAGACAACACAAAGCCATGCGTCTTTGGCCAAGGCGAAGGGCCGAAGATGAGGTAGATCTTCAGGTGGAATTGCATCTTGAATGATGAATAGAGCATTCTCATTGAATTGGTTATCCGCGGCTTCTCGAGGAGTGAAGTCGCTTGGATCATGCGTATGGAAACCTTCTTCAATGATTCTCCAAAGATTAGTGTTCACATTATTTAAATGACGTTTAAAGCGGTAAACCCAAGAATCAAAGTCCTCATTTTTCACAATCTTAGGGGGAGGATCGGCATGAGTCAAATGAGTGGAAGGAACTGGTCCACCATAAACAAGTAGTGGTTCCACATGAGCAAAGATGCCAGTGCCATTTTTACCACTAGAAGAAGGAGCCTTTTCACTACTAGCTTCCCCCTTGTCGGAGATAGCATCCGTCACCTTGTCGGTGGGATCACCCACTTTCAACGGTGCGGTGGATAGTTTAAGCCCCTCAAGGAATTTAGTAAACATGCTTTCAACCTCGGTCGTCATGGAGGTTTTCAATGTCTCCAAGGCCACATTGAACTCCTCACGAGAGACCGAGGTTCCCCCATCGCCCGTAGACGAGGTCGGATTCACACCGGAGTGTTCCTCCACACCGTCTACGGTATCAACCATACTCTTCGGACGGTAAAGTCCTTAATAAAGAGACGAGGCTCTGATACCAATTGAAAGGATCGATATGGTTGACTAGAGGGGGGGGTGAATAGGCAACTAACAATTTTTAGCTTTTCTTTAACAATTTAAACTTTCCATCAAAGTAGGTTGTCTAGATATGCAACTAGGTGAGCAACCTATATGATGCAACAAGGATAGGAACACAAGCAAGCTAGAGATATAACACAAATAAGCTTGCACGAGTAAAGGCACGAGATAACCAAGAGTGGAGCCGGTATAGACGAGGATGTGTTACCAAAGTTCCTTCCCTTTGAGGGGAAGTACGTCTCCGTTGGAGCGGTGTGGAGGCACAATGCTCCCCAAGAAGCCACTAGGGCCACCGTATTCTCCTCATGCCCTCACACAATGCGAGATGCCGTGATTCCACTATTGGTGCCCTTGGAGGCAGTGACCGAACCTTTACAAACAAGGTTGGGGCAATCTCCACAACTCAATTGGAGGCTCCCAACGACACCACAAAGCTTCACCACAATGGACTATGGCTCCGCGGTGACCTCAACCATCTAGGTTGCTCAAACACCCAAGAGTAACAAGATCCGCAAGGGATTAGTGGGGGGAATCAAATTTCTCTTGGTGGAAGTGTGGACCGAGGCCTTCTCAACCACTCTCGAGCAAATCAACAAGTTTGATTGGCTAGGGAGTGAGATCGGACGAAAATGGAGCTTAGAGCAACAATGGAGCTTAGGGTTGGAAGAGATGGGTCAACAGGGAAGAAGGGACCCCTTTTATTGTGTGGAGCAAAGATCCAACCGTTATCCACCTACCAGCCCGCGGGCAGTGGTACTACCGCTCCAGGCCAGCGGTACTACCGCAGGGCCACGCGGTACTACCGCTTGCCGCCAAGCGGTACTACCGCAAGGTCACGCGGTACAACCGTGCAGGCCCGCGGTACTACCACAGCACCAGCAACAGCTAGGGCGGACCAGTGGCACAAGTGCTGAGGGCGGTACTTCCGCGGGCGTGGTACTACCGCTCCCCCTTGCGGTACTACCGCAAGGCAGGAACCCCCTAGCCCGGGAAGAGTGTGGATAAGGAAACAACCGTGCCTACTTCCGTGGAAAAGCGGAAGAAGAAAAAACCCGACCCAGTACTACCGCAGAGGGGCGGTACTAACGCCTGACAGCTGAGCACGGTACTACCGCGGAAGGAAAGCGGTACTACCGTGGTGGGCGCAGATGTAAAAAATTACATCCGACCCTACTACCACAGGGAAGCGGTACTATCCTGGTGGGCCTTGGTAGTCCAGCTCCAGGGGAGCGGTACTACCATGGGCACCTGCGGCACTACCGCGCCGCAGCACGGTACTACCGCTGGTGCCTACGGTACTACCGCTCACCTGGGAGCAGTACTACCGCGAGCCAACACAACAGCCGGAAACAAGGGACGAGATAAACAACGGAGGAAGCTCCAAGGTGCAAGGGAAAGGAGGGGACAAGGAAGAAACGTGTACGTGATGATTCCACCCAAACCTTTCCGACACGGACCCCCTCTTAATAGTATGGCTTTCCCAAGACTCAAATCCACCAAAAAGAAATGTAGAAAAGACGCCGCCATCAATAGTCTTCGAGGGGCACCCAACCATCTTGTTCCTAGCGATGAAATGTCTGGGATACTCAAGGCACACGATTAGTCCGCAAACGCGTTGTCATCAATCACCAAAACACCTTAGGGATAAATACGCCCTTACACATGTAACCAACACCTTGGCCCAAACGGCCAACTATAGAAATGGCAGAATTCCTAACATCCTTGACTCATTGTACCATATCCAACTAAGCTGAAATATGTGACCGCACCAATCACTACGGGCCACAGAGGGTAAAATGCTAACAAGAAACAAAGGGGATTTGCATTGCACAATATCACAGGATAATTAACAATACCCTTTTCTAGAATCAGAGAAATCAGTTTGGAACCAAGTCATGGACCCAGATTGGGTAGTTGTAGAACTCCTTGTTCCAATGGCTCGAGTACCCTTTACGTTGGCATAGAAATGGAGTGAACCATAAGATCCCTCTGTCGTACTCCTTGGCCAGGGACTCCAGCGTGTTGTCCAGAAGTGACACGACCATGAGCGCCACCATTGGACCAGAGCCAAAAATTGTGCTGATGATGTCATTGAACTGCGACACCAAAGAGCATAGAGATGAAATTAGAAATAAAAATCCACATACCAGGAACTCAAGACTCAAACTAACAAAATCACTCTCAAATCAGATGCTCCACTGACATACTCAAACTAGCTAACTAGATCGAAGTACGCAAATTAAGGAATGAGCTCATCAAGTTTGGTGTCAATCCAAACACGTATGAGCCTCCAATCCCAGGTTCAACATTGTCTAGTGAGATGCAACAAATCTGGACTGAACCTCCCTCCTTATTTCTCTCTCTGAGAGGTTATGTTCTTGTTGTGTGCTCTCTCTCTCTCTCTCTCACTCTCACAATGGCAGCCACCACCAGCTAGTGGAGTGGCTAGTTTTTTTCTTCCTTCACTTCACTATGAAGCGCTCACAATGGTTGTATACAACAAAGATCAACTTCACGCATGTTGAACTTATGGGTTGATGTTGTGCTACCAACACACCTCAATGTGGAGAGACTTAGCCCAACAACATAGTCGCACAGGGGCATCTAACTCGACATCATGTCCGGGTTGCTTGATCCATGGTAGAAGATGTCCCTGCGTTCAGCGACGAGAATGACAAAGCTATGTCCCACCATGGGCGCAAACACCGATTCACATGCTACCCCCGACCTGGTCCCCCTAGGCTCCAATGGATGGAGATTGACCTTGGTGATCTCCTGGTGCAGTCCATCACTGTTGCTGCGCTAGCCCTGACCGGCCATCGCGGGCATGCTCTCGGCCTATTGACGACCAAGAGGTTGTCCATGGGAGAGGAGGTGGGCATTGAGGTCCGCGAGGTGCTGTCGCATAGATGAAGGAAATATGCCCTAGAGGCAATGATAAAGTTGTTATTTTATATTTCCTTATATCATGATAAATGTTTATTATTCATGCTAGAATTGTATTAACCGGAAACTTGATACATGTGTGGATAAATAGACAAAAACACAGTATCCCTAGTAAGCCTCTACTAGAATAGCTCGTTAATCAAAGATGGTTAAGTTTCCTAACCATAGACATGTGTTGTCATTTGATAAAGAGGATCACATCTTTAGGAGAATGATGTGATGGACAAGACCCATCCGTTAGTTTAGCATATTGATCGTTCAGTTTTATTACTATTGCTTTCTTCATGTGAAATACATATTTCCTTCGACTATGAGATTATGCAACTCCCGGATACCAAAGGAATACCTTGTGTGCTATCAGACGTCACAAAGTAACTGGTTTATTGTAAAGTTGCTCTATAGGTATCTCCGAAGGTGTTTGTTGGGTTGGCATAGATCGAGACTAGGATTTGTCAATCTGATTAACGGAGAGGTATCTCTGGGCCCTCTCGGTAATACACATCATAATAAGCCTTGCAAGAAATGTGACTAATGAGTTAGTTGTGGGATGATGTATTACAGAACGAGTAAAGAGACTTTCCGGTAACGAGATTGAACTAGGTATGAAGATACCTACGATCGAATCTCGGGCAAGTAACATACCAATGACAAAGGGAATAAAGTATGTTGTCATTATGGTACGACCGACAAAGATCTTCGTAGAATATGTGGGAACCAATATGAGCATCCAGGTTCCGCTGCTGGATATTGACCAGAGAGGTGTCTCGGTCATGTCTACATAGTTCTCGAACCCATAGGGTCCGCACGCTTAACGTTCGATGATGATTTTGTATTATATGAGTTATGTGATTTGGTGACCGAATGTTGTTCGGAGTCCCGGATGAGAGCACAGACATGACGAGGAGTCTCAAAATGGTTGAGAGGTAAAGATTCATGTATTGGACAATGATATTTGGATACCGAAAGTGTTTGGGGGGTACCGGGTACATCGGGTCACCGAAAGGGGTTCCGGGCATCATCGCGGCAACTACATGGGCCAAGAAGGGGACAGACCAGCCCCTAGGGGGCTGGTGCACCCCATGTAGGCCGAAATAAGGGGGAAGAAAATAGGGGAAGGGATAAAGGAATTGGAGCAATTCGGCCTCCCCCTTCCTTCTCTCCTCCCTCCTCCCTCCTCCCCCTCCAGATGAATATGGAAGGGGGAGGCCGAAATGGGAGGCGCCCAAGTAGGATTCCTCCTACTTGGGGCGCCCCCTTGGCTGCCTCTCCTTCCTCCAATCTATATATATGAGGGGGGCACCGCTAGAACACACATCAACAGTTGTTAGCCGTGTGCGGCGCCCCCTCCACAGTTTATGCCTCCGGGCATATTCACGTAGTGCTTAGGCGAAGCCTTGCGCGGATCACTTCACCATCACCGTCACCATGCCGTTGTGCTGAAGAAACTCTCCCTCGACACTTTGCTGGATCAAGAGTTTGATGGATGTGATCGAGCTGAACGTGTGCAGAACTCGGAGGTGCCGTATGTTCGGTGCTTGATCGGCCAGAATGAGAAGTTCGACTAAATCAACCGCGTTATCAAATGCTTCCGCTTTCGGTCTACGAGGGTACATGGACACACTCCCCCTCTCGTTGCTGTGAATCTCCTAGATAGATCTTGCGTGAGCGTAAGATTTTTTTGAAATTGCATGCTACGTTTCCTAACAGTGGTATCAGAGCCAGGTCTTTACGTAGATGATATGCACGCGTAGAACACAAAGAGTTGTGGGCGGTGATCATCATAGTGCTTACCACTGATACGTTCATCTTGCATCATGTTTTCTTACTTTATTTATAATTTTTTATCTATAATAATGCTTTTGAAGTAATTCTAATGCCTTTTCTCTCATAATTTGGAAGGTACACACCAAGATGGAGAATTCCGGCAGCTGGAAATCTGGACCTGAAAAAGCTACGCCAGGCTACCTATTCTGCACAACTCCAAATGAGCTGAAACTTCATGGAGATTTTTTTATGGAATATATAATAATTACTGGAGCAAATAACCACTAGAGGGGGCCCACCATGTGGGCACAACCCACCTGGGCACGCTAGGGCCCCCAGGCACGCCCTGCTGGGTTGTGCCCTCCTCGGCCCACCTTCGGTGCCAATCTTCTGGTATATAGGTCATTTTGACATAGAAAAAAAATAAGGAGAGGACTTTCGGGACGAAGTGCCGCCGCCTCGTGGCGGAACTTGGGCAGGAGCACTTTTGCCCTCTGGCGGAGCAATTCAGCCGGGGGGACTTCCCTCCCGGAGGGGAAAATCATCGTCCTCATCATCACCAACAACTCTCCCATCTTGGGGAGGGAAATATCCATCAACATCTTCAACAACACCATCTCATCTCAAACCCTAGTTCATCTCTTGTGTTCAATCTTGTTACTGAAACTATAGATTGGTGCTTGTGGGTGACTAGTAGTGTTGATTACATCTTGTAGTTGATTACTATATGGTTTATTTGGTGGAAGATGATATGTTCAGATCTAATATGCTATTTAATACTCCTCTAATCATGAGCATGTTTATCATTTGTGAGTAGTTACTTTTGTTCTTGAGTTCACGGGAGAAATCATGTTGCAAGTAATCATGTGAACTTGATATGTGTTCGATATTTTGATAGTATGTATGTTGTGATTCCCTTAGTGGTGTTATGTGAACGTTGAATACATGACACTTCACCACATTTGGGCCTAAGGGAATGCATTGTGGAGTAGCAATTAGATGGTGGGTTGTAGGATTGACAAAAACTTAAACCCTAGTTTATGCGCTATTCCGTAAGGGGCCGATTGGATCCAAAAGTTTAATGCTATGGTTAGAATTTATTCTTAATACTTTTCTCATAGTTGGGGATGCTTGTGGGAGGGTTAATCATAAGTAGGAGGTTTGTTCAAGTAAGAACAACACCTAAGCACCGGTCCACCCACATATCAAATTATCAAACTAGCGTACACAAATCGAACCAACATGATGAAAGTGACTAGATGAAATTCTCGTGTACCCTCAAGAACGCTTTGCTTATCATAGAGACTGTTTTGGCCTGTCCTTTGCCTCAAAAGGATTGGGATACCTTGCTGCACTTTTGTTACTACTATCGTTACTTGCTTGTTACAAATTATCTTGCTATCAAACTACTCTGCTACTTACAATTTCAGCACTTGCAGACACTACCTTACTGAAAATTACTTGTCATTTCCTTCTGCTCATCATTGGGTTCGACACTCTTACTTATCGAAAAGAGCTACAATTAATCCCCTATACTTGTGGGTCATCAAGGCTATTTTCTGGCGCCGTTGCCTGATACATCTCCATCGTATGTACTTTTCCAAACACTTTTGCCCTTGTTTTGGACTCTAACTTCCATGATTTGAATGGAACTAACCCGAACTGATGTTGTTTTCAACAGAATTGCCATGGTGTTTTTTTGTGCAGAAATAAAAGTTCTCAGAATGACCTAAAAATCAACGGAGAATATTTTTGGAATATATAAAAAATACTGGCGAAAGAATCAAGGCCAGGGCGGCCCACACCCTGTCCACGAGGGTGGCTGGGGGGGGGGGGGCTCCTACCCCCCTGGGCGCACCCCCTGCCTCGTGGGCCCCCTGGTGCTCCACTGACCTCAACTCCAACTCTATATATTCATGTTCGGGGAGAAGAAAAAGCAGGGAGTAGGATTCATCGCGTTTTATGATACGGAGCCGCCGCCAAGCCCAAATCTCTCTCTGGAGGGCTGATCTGGAGTCCGTTCGGGGCTCCGGAGAGGGGAATCCATCGCCATCGTCATCATCAACCTTCCCCCATCACCAATTTCATGACGCTCACCGCCGTGCGTGAGTAATTCCATCGTAGGCTTGCTGGACGGTGATGGGTTGGATGAGATTTATCATGTAATCGAGTTAGTTTTGTTAGGGTTTGATCCCTAGTATCCATTATGTTCTGAGATTGATGTTGCTATGACTTTGCTATGCTTAATGCTTGTCATTAGGGCCCGAGTGTGGGAGTCCTGGATTAGGGGGTCCTCGGACAACCGGACTATATACTTTGGCCGGACTGTTGGACTATGAAGATACAAGGTTGAAGACTTCATCCCGTGTCCGGGTGGGACTCTCCTTTGCGTGGAAGGCAAGCTTGGCAATTTGGATATGTAGATCTCCTTCCCTGTAACTGACTCTGTGTAACCCTAGCCCCCTCCGGTGTCTATATAAACCGGAGGGTTTAGTCCATAGGACAACAACGATCATAATCATAGGCCAGCTTCTAGGGTTTAGCCTCTATGATCTCGTGGTAGATCAACTCTTGTAATACTCATATCATCAAGATCAATCAAGCAGGAAGTAGGGTATTACCTCCATTGAGAGGGCCCGAACCTGGGTAAACATTGTGTCCCCCGCCTCCTGTTACCATCAGCCTTAGACGCACAGTTCGGGACCCCCTACCCGAGATCCGCTGGTTTTGACACCGACATTGGTGCTTTCATTGAGAGTTCCACTGTGCCATCACGATAAAGGCTTGATGGCTCCATCGATCATCGGCAAGAACGCGATCCAGGGTGAGGTTTTTCTCCGCGGACAGATCTTCGTATTCGGCGACTTCGTACTGCGGGCCAACTCACTTGGCCATCTGGAGCAGATGAGAGCTACGCCCCTGGCCATCAGGTCAGCTTTGGAAGCTTGAACTATACTGCCGACATCCGTGGAGACTTGATCTTCAACGGATTCGAGCCCATGTCAGGTGCGCCGCACAGTCACGACGAGCATGACTTAGCCCTGCCGTCGGACGGTGTTCGGGAGATCACACCTGTGGCTAGTCCGAGGACAGGTGGATGGACCCCGCCATGGAGGCCGCACACTCAGCGGCGATAGAGCCGAATATTGACTTCACCTCCTATGATACCTGTGTCATCGGACCCTTGGATTCGTCCCCGGCCACAGGCTCCGAACCACTTGCGTCCGTGCCTATCGAATCTGATTTGGCACCGATCATGGAGTTTACCTCCATGGATATCTTTCAGCACTCGCCCTTGGGAGACGTGCTAAATTCATTGAGGTCTCTCTCCTTGTCAGAAGACCCTTGGCCGAACTATGTCCGGCTTGAGTGGGAAGCGGACGACGAAGAAATTCATTCCCCACCCACCACCCACTTAATAGCCACTGTAGACGACTTAACCGACATGCTTGATTTCGGCTCCGAAGACATCGATGGTATGGACGACGATGCAGGAGAAGAACTGGAACCACCGCCCATAGGGAGCTGGACAACCACCTCATCATATGATATATATATATATATATATATATATATGGTGGACACCCCCAAAGAAAGTGATGGCAATAAGGCAACGGAGGATAATCCCCTCGAGAAGCAATCTAAGCACCAGCACCATCGGCGCCGCTCTAAGCCCCGCCATAGCAAAAGCAGCGATACCGGCACAAGAGGCAATAACGCTGCGGATAGTGCCGAAGACGAAGACAATCCCCTCTAGCCAGGCTTCGAGTAGGAGGATGGGCAAGCTAGCCCTAAGGAACAGACGACGGTTGGAGAATCAGAGGATGACAATTACATGCCCCTCTCCGAAGTTATACTAAAAGCAAATCCAGCCGGGCCGAATACAACATACAAGACTCGTACGAACTGCGTCGTGATATAGCCCGGCACAGAGGCGCCGCACACCCCCTATGCTTCACCGATGAAGTAATGGATCACTAATTCCCAGAAGAGTTTAAACCCATGAACATTGAATCATATGATGGTACAACAGACCTCGCGGTATGGATTGAAGATTTCCTCCTCCACATCCACATGGCCAGCGGTGACGATCTACATGCCATCAAGTACCTCCCACTAAAACTCAAAGGGCCGGCTCGGCATTGGCTGAATAGCCTGCCGGCAAACTCCATTGGCAGTTGGGAAAACTTGGAAGACACATTCCTTAACAACTTCTAGGGCACTTATGTGTGACCACCGGATGCTGATGACTTGAGTCACATTACCCAACAGCCCGGGGAGCCAGCCAAGAAATTCTGGACTCGGTTCCTAACTAAAAAGAACCAAATTATCGATTGTCCGGATGCCGAGGCCTTAGCGGCATTTAAGCATAACATCTGCGACGAGTGGCTCGCCCGACACCTCGGCCAAGAGAAGCCGAAGTCCATGGCAGCCCTCACGACACTCATGACCCGCTTTTGTGCGGCGAGGACAGCTAGCTGGCTCGTAGCAACAACACATCAAGAAATCATGGCAATTCAGATGCCAAAGATAGCAACAGCAAGCCATGTCGCAACAGACACAAGCGCCGCAACAACTGCGACAACGCCGAAGACACGGTAGTCAATGCCGGATTCAGTGGCTCTAAATCCGGTCAGCGGAAAAAGCCATTCAAAGGAATCAATCCGGGCCCGTCCAGTATGGACCGCATACTCGATCGCTCGTGTCAAATTGACGGCACCCCCGATAAACCAGCCAACAACACCAACAGAGAATGCTGGGTGTTCAAACAGGCCGGCAAGTTGAATGCCGAAAACAAGGAAAAGGGGCTGCATAGCGACGACGAGGAGGAGCCCCGGCCGCCGAACACAGGAGGTCAGAAGAAATTTCCTCCCCAAGTGAAAACGGTGAACATGATATACGCAACCCATATTCCCATGCGGGAACGGAAACGTGCACTAAGGGATGTCTATGCGATGGAGCCAGTCGCCCCAAAGTTCAACCCATGGTCTTCTTGTCCGATCACTTTCGATCGCAGGGACCACCCTACCAGTATCCGTCATGGCGGTTCTGCCGCATTGGTCCTTGACCCCATCATTGATGGATTTCACCTCACTCGAATCCTTATGGACGGTGGCAGTAGTCTGAACCTGCTCTACCAGGATACAGTGCGCAAAATGGGTATCGACCCCTCGAGGATCAAACCCACAAAAACCACCTTTAAAGGTGTCATACCAGGTGTAGAGGCCTATTGCACGGGCTCAATCACACTGGAAGTGGTCTTCGGATCTCCGGAAAACTTCTGAAGCGAGGAGTTGATCTTCGATATCGTCCCTTTCCGCCATGGCTACCACGCACTGCTCGGACGAACCGCATTCGCCAGATTCAATGCGGTACCACATTATGCATACCTCAAGCTCAAAATGCCAGTACCTCGCGGGGTTATAACAGTTAATGGAAACACAGAACGCTTGCTCCGTACGGAGGAGCACACTGCGGCCCTCGCAGCAGAAGTACAAAGCAGCCTTCTGAGGCAAACCGCCAATTCGGCGATAAAGCCCCCGGACACCTTCAAGCGAGTCTGGAGTACCTTGCAACAGGATTGCCCGGCACATTCATAGCTCTCCTAGCAATTCGGGCTCCGTCCTAGTCCCAGTCAAGCAGCGAAATTTGCGCCGCGCGTACATAATTACGCACTCAAAATACCATGGGCATAGGCGGAGTCACGGCTATGGCATGACTCACAATGCGGCTCAACCGCCTCAGGACCCGTATATCTTAACCATTTTCTTCCTTTCAGGACCCTATTCTCTGAAGGCCCTCTCCGATAGCCTGATTATCAGACCCATCACAGGAAGGAAACACTAAGGAAGCAAGAAGCTTTGACATACAAGGGAATCCCCAGGTGGTCTCTGATAACGATCGCTATACCTGTTTTACATACCCACACGCAGCTTGCCCTTGGATAGGACATGTCAAATAGTCCTATTTTTGCTTATTGCACTATTTGTATACATACGCTTTGACGTATCATTTAAATAACAATGTACATCGTTAGCTTATTATTGCATTTTCTTCATCTTTTTCCCTGTCTGCTTATTTACGGCAAATTGCACCCGTACATTCTGGTACGTCCAGTGCGCCAGGGGCTTCAGTGTACCCCATAACACGGTAAGAAAAGTCTGAACACTTTCGACAGTGCGGCACCCCGAACTTATAGCATTATATGCATCAGCTCCGAATCATGTCTTGGGTCAATAGTTGGGTTTGCCCGGCTCCCATGTTTTGGTACCTTACGTTCCGCTATATCGGCTAAGGTAGCACTGGGAGAACTACTACGATTGTGTCCCGGTTCTTCCAGGCGAGCACCTCAGTAGAGAAAGCCGAAAACTGACTGTCATGATGCGGCGAGAGCTGGTCGCTGTTCGAGAGGTCTCAAATCCTTAAAGATTTTTTCCGCTTCGGGCGAGGAATCGGCCTTGTCCGATTTAGGCGTATATAGCGCCCCAAATTCGGCCTTCCGAATACTAGGGGCTTCGCCAATATTTAAAATTGTAGACTTCTATGGCTAATTGAGAGTGATAAAGCTGTATAGTCCGATTGCCTTGTTCTCTTCGCTAAACACCTCCTTAAAGGACCAATTTTTTGGATAAAGAGTGTTTAAGATTTATCTCGAACACCTCAGTACTAGTTACATGGGGGCAGAAGCCAACGACTGGCCAACTCTCAGATTTTATAAACAGTCGCGCAGAAGGTAATATTTTAAATCGACAAGCGTTATATAGCGCACATGAACTCGTTTTCATATTACAGGATCACATGAGTACATTCATTCAAATATTACATCCTTAGCACATTCCTACGCCACAAGGAGGGCACCCTTCAGGACACTGTCATAATACTTTTCGGGGTGGCGATGCTCCTTGCCCTCCGGTGGCCCCTCCTTCACCAGTTTTCGGCATCCATCTTCGCCCAGTGCACTTTCGCACGGGCAAAGTTCCTGCACGCATCTTCAATGCAGACGGACCGCTTTATGACTTCAAACCGTGGGCAGGCATTCACAAGCCGCTTTACCAGGCCGAAGTAGCTGTCAGGCAGGGGCTCGCCAGGCCACATCTGGACTATGAGACCCTTCATGGCCAGTTCGGCCGCCTTGTGAAGCTCGACCAGTTGCTTCAGCTAGTCGCTCAAGGGCATCGGCTGTTCGGTCCCACCATATTGGGACCAGAACAAATTTTCCGTCGAGCTCCCTTCCTTGGCCCGGTAGAACTCCGCGGCATCCGATACGCTGTGTGGTAGATCTGCGAATGCTCCTGGAGAGCTCTGAATTTGGGTAAGTAGAAGGAAAGTCTCCTTCACATGCTTGCTTTGCATAATGAATGCCTTACCCGCCGCTATCGTCTTGACCGCATGAATCTCCTAGATGGCCTTTTGGGCTTCGGCCTTGGCATTTCATGCATTCTCGAGGGCCTTCGCAAGCTCGGACCCCAGCGTCTTAGAGTCACGCTCCAAGTACTCGTATTTCTTGACGAAATCCTGGAGCTCTTGCTGAACCTCGCCGACTCGGGCCTCTTGCTTCTCGCGCTTGATGCGCTCCTTGGCCGCTCTGTCTTCAGCCTCGCACAGCGCCTTCTTCAAGGCCTCCACTTCGGTCGTGGCCCCTAGCAAAATTCATGATGATCCTATGATCTAATGACCACTTTTTTCTTTATCAATATACAGACGGGGTATCACTTACCTTTGTTCTCTTCGAGCTGCCTCTTGGTAAGGTCGACCTCTTCCTTAGACCGCTCAAGGTCCCACTTCTGTCCGGAGACCTCCGCAGTACGAGCGGCAGCGGCCAGCAGCGAAGCCTATTTATTCACATAGACATATTCTGATTAGACTCCTGCGATTGTTATTTGATCCTCTGTTCGGCCTTTCTTTGCGAACACCAGACAAAGCATCAGGGGCTACTGTCTATGCTGTGATATTTTCTCATAATTTGATTACTTACCTCAAAGCCTGTTAGGAGGCTGGCACAGGCTTCGGTCAATCCGCTTTTGGCGGACCGAACCTTCTCGACCACCGCACTCATGATGGTGTGGTGCTCTTTGTCAATGGAAGCGCCATGAAGCGCCTCCAGCAAGTTGTTCGATGCTTCTGAATGGACAAAGGACATCGGCACAGACGGCTCGCCCCCCTTAGCGAGGGGTCTCCTGAAAGAATCCGGAACCACTGGAGGTTCTAGCGCAGTATCCGGTTGGGGGCCAAACTTGCTACGGCTCCCGTCATTAGAACCCATGGGAGTCTTACCCCCCATGAGCCCGGCATCTGGGATGTCTCCTTGGGGCGCCTCTAGAATTATCCCCCCTTGGTCTGGTGCCCTCTGAGACAACACCTCGATGTCGTCCGTGGGCCGGGGGGAGGTGGTTGTCGGGAGTGAATCACTGTTCATCGCCGACAGGCCTAAAGACCCATCCGAAGAGGATACGTCGATGTGGGCTTTGGATGGACTGCACGATCATGTTCGACATGATAAGAAGCAATAAAACAAAACATACCAGAACTATTATAGTATCCAGATACTTACGACTTCGCCAGGGGCTTGTCCCTGGGAAACCACTCCTCGTCGCTGTAAGCGGCTGTTGTGGAGTGGTCTAGAAGGAGGGTCCTTCCCTTCTTGGACCCTTCGGCCTCCCCAGATGCGGCGGCCTTCCTTTTCTTATCCCCCCCGGTTGGGGGGGGGAGAACTTTCCTCTTCTGCCTCCTCATTTTCATGGGAGGAGTGCGCATCGGTGTTTTCAGACGATAAGTCCGATACAACCTTGCACCGGAGACCTTTCCTGGTCCCCGCGACCTTCTTCTTGGCCTTCTTCTCCGGCGCCTCATAGGACGCCGGAACCAGCATCTCCATTAAGAGAGCCTTTGCTAGATCTTCGGGCAGTGGGGCCGGACAATCGATCCACTCCGCTGTCGCTACCCAGTCCTCTTAAAATGGCATGGAGGCTCAGATCCCTCACATGATTATACCGGGGAAAGGAACATCTTGTGAGATATAAAGAGCTTACCGGATTGGCAGGGCGCTTCGCGCTGAGTCCGTGATCCTCGGTAAGGGGAGGAGGAACCTTGGCGGCCTTGAACAGCACCTTCCAGACGTCTTTGTGTGTCGTGTCGAAAAGCTCTCGCAGCGTCTGGTGCTCGGCCGGGTTGAACTCCCACATATTGAATGCCCGTCTCTGACACGGAAGGATCCGGCGGAAGAGCATGACTTGGACCACGTTGATAAGCTTGATTTTATTGCTTATCATATTTTTAACACAGCTCTGGAGTCCTGTCAGCTCCATCGATGAACCCCAGGATAGGCCCTTCTCTTTCCAGGAGGTGAGCCGCGTGGGGATGCCGGATCGAAATTCAGGGGCCGCCACCCAGTTGGTGTCACGCGGCTCGGTGATGTAGAACCACCCTGATTGCCACCCCTTCACGGTCTCCACATAGGAGCCTTTGAGCCAGGTGATGTTGGGCATTTTGCCCACCATGGTGCCTCCGCACTCCACTTGCTGGCCGACCACCACCTTCGGTTTCACGTTGAAGGTCTTCAGCCACAGGCCGAAGTGGGGCTTGATGCGGAGGAAGGCCTCACACATGACGATAAACGCCAAGATGTTGAGGATGAAATTGGGGGCCAGATCATGGTAGTCCAGCCCGTAGTAGAACATGAGCCCGTGGACAAATGGGTCGAGGGGAAATCCCAGTCCACGGATGAAGTGGGTGAGGAATACAACCCTCTCATGGGGTTCTAGGGTAGGGACGATCTGCCCCGCGTCTGGGAGCCGGTGCGCGATGTCTGCAGCCAGGTATCCAGCTTCCCGGAGCTTCGTAATATCCTCCTCCGTAACGGAGGAGACCATCCACTTGCCTCCCGCTCTGGATATGTTTGGAATGGCTCTGCGGAGAAGATGAGAACTTGGGCGTTGGAGCTCGAGTGCGTGAGAATGGATGGGCAGGGGAAGAAGAAGGCGTGGGTGAAAAAGAGGAATCCTTGTCCCTTTATAAAGGCGGTAGAAACTATGCGCCTCCCCAATTGACCCATAAAATCGCTTATTCCCCAAGCGTCGCGATTATGGCACGGTTGGGTTACCCATACCCGTATTGATGAGAATCCCGTGATAAGGGGAACACGATCTTTGCTTCGACAAGACGTGCCAATAAAACCGCCTCGCAACACGTGGAGTGGCAGGCAGGGAAAAACGGTTCGTAATGACCGGACCACGGCAGGATGTCACGTTATGAAAAGTGGTCAGCAGATTAGATTTGTGGAATAATATACTCTCTACGGTGGTATGCGGAATTTGTTTTATAGAGCCAGACACAATCCTGGTGTTCAAAATCTTCTATGGAGTATTCAGAGAAGGAACCCGCCTTGCAATGCCGAAGACAATCTGTGCACTGGACTCATCTTCGTTGAAGCCTGGTTCAGGGGCTACTGAGGGAGTCCTGGATTAGGGGGTCCCTGGACAACCGGGCTATATACTTTGGCCGGACTGTTGGACTATGAAGATACAAGATTGAAGACTTCGTCCCGTGTCCGGGTGGGTCTCTCCTTTGTGTGGAAGGCAAGCTTGGCAATTCAGATATGTAGATCTCCTTTCCTGTAACCGACTCTGTGTAACCCTAGCCCCCTCCGGTGTCTATATAAACCGAAGGGTTTAGTCCATAGGACAACAACGATCATAATCATAGGGTAGCTTCTAGGGTTTAACCTCTATGATCTTGTGGTAGATCAACTCTTGTAATACTCATATCATCAAGATCAATCAAGCAGGAAGTAGGGTATTACCTCCATCGAGAGGGCCCGATCCTGGGTAAACATTGTGTCCCCCGCCTCCTGTTACCATCAGCCCTAGACGCACAGTTCGGGACCCCCTACCCGAGATCCGCGGGTTTTGACACCGACACCGAGTGCCATGATTTCAGATCTGAACCTATTATGTTTTCATGAATATATGTGAGTTGTTGATCCTATCTTGAAAGTCTATAGTTAACTATTATGTGTAATGATCCGTTAACCCCAAAGTGACAATAATCGGGATACTTACCGGTGATGACTGTAGTTTGAGGAGTTCATGTATTCACTAAGTGTTAATGCTTTGGTCCGGTACTCTATTAAAAGGAGGCCTTAATATCTCTTAGTTTCCAATAGGACCCCGCTGCCACGGGAGGGTAGGAAAAAAGATGTCATGCAAGTTCTTTCCCCATAAGCACGTATGACTATATTCGGAATACATGCCTACGTTACATTGATGAATTGGAGCTAGTTCTGTGTCACCCTATGTTATAACTGTTGCATGAGGAATCGCATCCGACATAATTATCCATCACGGAAAGGTTCAAAAAGAATTATCCATCACTGATCCATTTCCTACGAGCTTTTCACATATTGATCTTTGCTTTGTTACTTTTCCGTTGCTACTGTTACAATCACTACAAAACTGCTACTGTTACTTTTGCCACTGTTACCGTTACTTCCATACTACTTTGCTACTAAATACTTTGCTGCAGATATTAAGTTTTCTAGGTGTGGTTGAATTGAAAACTCAGCTGCTAATACTTGAGAATATTCTTTGGCTCCCCTTGTATCGAATCAATAAATTTGGGTTGAATACTCTACCCTCGAAAACTATTGCGATCCCCTATACTTGTGGGTTATCAAGACTATTTTCTGGCACCGTTGCCGGGGAGCATAGCTCTATTCTTTGAGTCACTTGGGATTTATATCTGTCGATCATTGTGAAGAACTTGAAAGATAAAAGAACCAAGATTTTTCCCTCAACTACGAGGGGAGGTAAGGAACTGTCATCTAGCTCTGCACTTGATTCACCTTCTGTTTTGAGTAAACTTGCGACACCTACTCCTGCTATTCATTCTGATACGTCGCATGTTAATTGATGATGCCACTTCTGCTTTGCATGATACTTATGATGAAACTACTTCTATGCTTGATAATACTGTGCCACTAGGTGAATTTCTTGATGAACAACTTTCTAGGGTTAGAGAGAATGAAATTATTGAAACTGATGATATTGATGAAAGTGATGATGAAGAATCTCCCCCTAGATATGAATTGCCTGTTGTGCCTGAGGGTTATGTTATGGATGAAGAAATTGCTAGAGACTTTTTAGTTTGCAATGATAGATATGATCTTAAGAAATTATTAGCTAAGCTTAAAGAAAAGTCTTTGAATGCTAGAATGAAATATGACCCTACTTTTGCTACTTCACCTATCTGTATTCCTGATAAGGATTATGATTTCTCTATCGACCTTGAGTTAATTACTTTGGTTGAATATGATCCTTTTTATGGCTATGAATCTGAAAATGTTGTGGCACATCTTACTAAATTAAATGATATAGCCACCCTGTTTACTAATGATGAGAAAACTCGCTATTACTTTATCCTTAAGTTGTTTCCGTTCTCATTAAAGGGTGATGCTAAAACATTGTTTAATTCTCTTGAACCTGGTTGTGTGCGTAGTCCCCAAGATATGATTTATTACTTCTCTGCTAAATATTTCCCCGCTCATAAGAAACAAGCTGCCTTAAGGGAAATATATAATTTTGTGCAAATTGAAGAAGAGAGTCTCCCACAAGCTTGGGGGAGGCTTCTCCAATTACTTAATGCTTTGCGTGATCATCCTCTCAAGAAAAATGAGATACTTGATATCTTTTATAATGGACTAACCGATGCTTCCAGAGACCACCTGGATAGTTGTGCTGGTTGTGTTTTCAGGGAAAGAACTGTTGATCAAGCTGAATTGCTATTGAATAATATGTTGAGTAATGAAAATGACTGGACACTTCCTGAACCAACTCCTAAGCCAACTCCAAAGAAAAGGGGTATTCTATTTCTCAGTCCGGAAGATATGCAAGAGGCAAAGAAATCTATGAAAGAAAAAGGTATTAAAGTTGAAGATGTTAAGAATTTACCACCTATTGAAGAAATACATGGTCTTGATAACCCGACTCAGGTAGTAAAGGTAAATTCTCTCTATAGATTTGATGACGGTGATATTCCTCATTTTAAGTCTGCTAGCCAATTCTTAGATGAGTTTGATAATTTTATTGTTAAAAAAGAAAACTTCAATGCTTATGTTGGTAGACAATTCAAACGTAATTCCTATATGATTGAACACTTGAGTGATTATATGTCTAGAGTTAAAGGTGAACTTAAACTTATTAGTAAACATGCTTCTATGGTTACCACTCAAGTGGTACAAGTACTTAAGGCTTAGAATGATTTGCTCAATGAATTAAATGATAAGAAAAATGATAATGCTGTTAGAGTTATGACTAGAGGGGGTAAAATGACTCAGGAACCTTTGTATCTTGAGGGCCACCCTAAGAGAATTGAGCAAGATTCTCAGAGAAGAAGAAAAAGAAAAATGATAGGACTTTGCATGCTTCTAGTGAACCTGTTGTAGACACACCTAAGAATCCCAATGATATTTCTATTTCCAATGCTGAAAAACAATCTGGTAATGAACATGAACCTAGTTATAATATTAATAATGATGTTCATGTTGATGCTCAACCTAGCAATAACAATGATGTAGAGAATGAACCTGCTGTTGATCTTGATAACCCACAATCAAAGAATCAATGTTATGATAAGAGAGACTTCGTTGCTAGAAAGCACGGTAAAGAGGGAGAACCATGGGTTCAGAAACCCATGCCTTTTCCTCCTAAACCATCCAAGAAAAAGGATGATGAGGATTTTGAGCGCTTTGCTGAAATGATTAGACCTATCTTTTTGCGTATGCATTTGACTGATATGCTTAAAATGAATCCTTATGCTAAGTATATGAAAGATATTGTTACTAATAAAAGAAAGATACCGGAAGCTGAAATTTCCACCATGCTTGCTAATTACACTTTTAAGGGTGGAATATCAAAGAAACTAGGAGATCCCGGAGTACCAACTATACCATGCTCCATTAAGAGAAACTATGTTAAAACCGCTTTATGTGATCTTGGAGCTGGTGTTAGTGTTATGTATCTCTCCTTATATCGTAGACTTGATTTGAATAAGTTGACACCCACTGAAATATCTTTGCAAATGGCTGATAAATCAACTACTATACCTGTCGGTATTTGTGAGGATGTGCATGTTGTGGTTGCAAATGTTACTATTTTAACGGACTTTGTTATTCTTGATATTTCCGAGGACGGTAGTATGTCCATTATTCTTGGAAGACCCTTTTTGAATACTGCAAGGGCTGTTATTGATTGCAACAAAGGCAATGTCACTTTTCATGTTAATGGTAATGAGCATATGGTACACTTTCCGAGGAAACAACCTCAAGTCCACAATATCAATTCTATTGGAAAAATTTCAACGATTATTATTAGAGGTTTTGAATTTCCTCTTCCTACTGTCAAGAAGAAATATGATATTCTTATTGTTGGGGATGTGCATATCCCCGTTGAGGTAACCTAGTGTTATTCGAAATTACCCGGTTTCGTGCGATTCGGAATGAGTTTGTTAACAAAACTTGATCAACCTTGTTAGTGGATTCCTTTCAATGAGCATGAGATGGATGAAGTTAGAAGGCACAACTTTCTGTACCCTCTTTTTACTTTCTATTATTTAGTTTAAATAAAGCAAAAATAATATTTTCTGTTTGTTTTCTGAATTATCCTAGCAATTAAAAATACCCTGAAAATAAAAGTTCTCCAAATGCCCTGAAAATTTAATATGATTTTTTCTAGAATATTTAAGAATTATTGGCACTGAGAACACCTGTGTGCCCACGAGGGTGGAGGGTGCGCCTACCCCCCTAGGCGCACCCCCTGCCTCGTGGACCCCACGTGGGCCCCTCCCCTTATTCTTGCACCCACACACTTTGTCTTCCTCCAGAAAAAATCATCCACCAGCTCAAACCCGAGTTCTAGCTCATCTTGCTGCCATTTTCGATCTCCTTGCTCAAAGCTCCATTCACAAAACTGCTTTGGGGGATTGTTCTTCGATATGTGGCTCCTCCAATGGTCCAATTAGTTTTGTTCTAGTGCCTTATTTATTGCAATTTTTTGCTGCTTAGGTGACCCTGTTCTTGAGCTTGCATGTCAAATTTATGTGGTCAAAAGTAGTTTTAATGCATGATATAGCCTCTAGGCACTTGTAGGAGTAGTTGCTATCAATTTTGTTGAGTTTGGTTCACTTTTATTTCGAGTTACTAAAAATTTCAGAAATTTTTCAGAGGAAGAAATGTGTTTAGGAAAATGTACCGAAGTGGTTCCTCAAAGAAGCAAGGGCCCAGGCTCGCGATACGTGAGCTGGACTATGAACTACCAAGAGAAGCTCAAGTGCGGCCTTGTGAATGGCCGTGAGAAGATTTTGTGGTCCAAGCAGGAACTAAGGAGGAATTTGATGCGTATGTGCGTAATGCTGAACTTGAGAGCTTCGTGTCAGATAAGTGCCCCCACTATTATCACCTAACTGATTCCTTTGTGAGAAGGTTTAAATTTACATCATCACGCAATTCTCACACTGTCCTATTTGATCTCTATGATAAATCTTATACCATGGACTTAGAAGATTTTAATACTGCTTGTAAACTCCCGCAGTGGGGTAGTGTTAGTGAACCTCGCAAATCTGAATTTAAAGAATTTCTTGCTAGTATCACCGTGGGGGAATCTAGAAAAATAAAACAAGCTACCATAGGGAGCATTCATTTTCCTGCCATACATTATTTTGCTCTCTTCGTGGGTAGATGCATTAACGGTAAAGATGAGGCTTGCCACATGTGTTCCAGATCTTTGTGTCCTCAAGAGTGCGGTATTGGCTGATAAACAATATAACTTGGGGCTATTGTTGCACGTAGGCTGCATCTTAATAGTTTAAGTGGAGACTTGTTTGGTGGAATTTATGCAACTCGTGTAGCTAATTTTCTTGAGATACCCATACATGAGAATGATATTGAATTGCCACCTGCTTATCTAGATTATAATGCTATGGTTCGTCATCAGTTTGTTGAGAGGAACGATCAGTTCCTCCAGTACCAACTAATCTTTGACAGGCGTCGCACTGTCCATGTTGCTCTCCCTGCTCCTGCTTTCTTTGACTTTCAGAAAAAGGGAGATATGTTATAACCAGAGAGGAGGCAAACGAGTATGAGAGGAGGACGGAGGCAGCTCTCCTCCAAGATGCAGCTCGTGAGGAAGTAGCGGCTGCATCTCAGTATGACCCCAGCTTCAACTTCGAATATCCACCAGGCCATCCATGGGCATAGACCAACTTATGCCAAAAGCCTAAGCTTGGGGGAGTACGTATTCCTCACCGACATTACATTCATGTTCACACACTCATGCCAGTTCTCGGTGCTCATACTTTTTCATTGTATCATCCATGCTAGTTTAATTTCCGTTTTAAGCTTTCTCCTTGTGTGTTTGAAAAACCTTAAGAAAAAAAATTAGTTGTAGCTTTTAGCTAGTTTACTTTCAATGCCTGTAGTAGTCGTAATTAAAAGAAAACCCAAAAAGATTTCTTGTTCTTCTTTTGCTTGTTGGGAGCTTTCCCGTGTAAATAGTTTTGTTTCTTTTCTTTTTCTTTGGGGGTTGAGAGGAGAAGACCATGATGAAAATGTTGAGTGGCTCTTTTATGCATTATTGTTGATCTAACCAAGAGCCCATATTACTACTCCCTTGAATTGAATTCTTGCAGATTCCAGCTTAGTCCAATGCACGTGCACTATTATTATTATCCACACTATTCGGTTGTGCAAGTGCAAGGCAATAATGACGATATATGATGGACTGATTGAGATGAGAGAAGCCGGTATGAACTCGACCTCTCTTGTTTTTGTAAATATGATTAGTTCATCGTTCCTAATTCGGCCTATTATGAATGAAACATGTTTGCAATGACAATAAGAGATTATAGTTGCTCATGCCATGCTTAATTTCTAGGAGTTTATAATGGTTTACCTTGCGTTCCAACATGCTATTAAAATGGTTGTGATGTGGTATGATAGGGTGGTATCCTCCTTTTAACGATTCGAGTGGCTTGACTTGGAACATGTTCACTCATGTAGTTGAAACAAATCAACATAGCCTCCACGATATTTATGTTTATGGTGAATTATATCCGACTCATGCTTCCATTCAGTGTCGATTAATTTAATGCATGTTCATGACTGTTGTCACTCTCTAGATGGTCGCTTCCCAGTCTCTTTCTAGCCTTCACTTGTACTAAGCGGGAATACTACTTGTGCATCCAGTTCCGTAAACCCCAAAAGTTATTCCATATGAGTCCACCATACCTTCCTATATGCGGTATCTACCTGCCGTTTCAAGTAAATTTGTATGTGCCAAACTCCAAACCTTCAAATGAAATTCTGTTTTGTATGCTCGAATAGCTCATGTATCAACAAGGCCTGTCTATATCTTCCATGCTACACGGGTTATTCTCAAGAGGAGTGGACTCCGCTCCTCACTCACAAGAAAATGGCTGGTAACCGGGATGCCCAGTTCCATGCTCAAATCAAATCAAAATAATTGCAAACAAAACTCCCCCTAGATTGTTGTTAGTTGGAGGCACCCGTTGTTTCGGACAAGCCATTGATTGATGTTTGTTGGTGGTAGGGGGAGTATAAACTTTACCATTCTGCTTGGGAACCGCCCATAATGTGTGTAGCATGGAAGATATCAAGATCTCTTGATTGTTATGTTGACAATGAAAGTATACCACTAAAAATATTATTCATCTCTATTTCAGAATCGAGCTCTGGCACCTCTACAAATCCCTGCTTCCCTCTGCAAAGGGCCTATCTATTTACTTTTACGTTGAGTCATCATCCTCTTATTAAAAAGCACTAGTTGGAGAGCACCGCTGTCATTTGCATGTATTACTATTAGTTTACATTGAGTATGACTGTGACTGGATCACTTTTACCATGAATTACAATTTCCAGTCAGCCCTTGATCTTTGGAGGTGCTCTGCATTTATGTTTTGCGGTCTCAAAGGCTAGCAAGATACCGTCTTGTTATATCATATTATGATTGTTTTGAGAAAGTGTTGTCATCTAAGATTTATTATTATTGCTCGCTAGTTGATTATGCCATTGATATGAGTAAACATGAGACCTAAATGTTATTGTGAATCTGGTTAGTTCATAATCTTTGATGAAAACTTGAATGCTGGCTTTACATATTTACAACAACAAGAGTAAACAGAGTTTGTAAACGTTTTTCTTTATCACTTTCAGTTTATCAACTGAATTGCTTGAGGACAAGCAAATGTTTAAGCTTGGGGGAGTTGATGTGTCTCCATCGTATCTACTTTTCCAAACACTTTTGCCCTTGTTTTGGACTCTAACTTGCATGATTTGAATGGAACTAACCCGGACTGACGCTGTTTTCAGCAGAATTTCCATGGTGTTATTTTTGTGGAGAAATAAAAGTTCTTAGAATGACCTAAAAATCAACGGAGAATATTTTTGGAATATATAAAAAATATTGGCGAAAGAATCAAGGCCAGGGGGCCCACACCCTATCCACGAGGGTGGGGGCGTGCCTACCCCCCTGGGCGCGCCCCTGCCTCATGGGCCCCCTGGTGCTCCACCGACCTCAACTCCAACTCTATATATTCACGTTCGGGGAGAAAATAATCAGGGAGAAGGATTCATCGCGTTTTACGATACGGAGCCGCCGCCAAGCCCTAATCTCTCTCGGGAGGGCTGATCCAGAGTCCGTTCGGGGCTCCGGAGAGGGGAATCCGTTGCCATCGTCATCATCAACCTTCCCCCATCACCAATTTCATGATGGTCACTGCTGTGCGTGAGTAATTCCATCATAGGCTTGCTGGATGGTGATGGGTTGGATGAGATTTATCATGTAATCGAGTTAGCTTTGTTAGGGTTTGGTCCCTAGTATCCATTATGTTCTGAGATTGATGTTGCCATGATTTCAGATCTGAACCTATTATGTTTTCATGAATATATGTGAGTTATTGATCCTATCTTGCAAGTCTATAGTCACCTATTATGTGTTATGATCCATTAACCCCGAAGTGACAATAATCGGTATACTTACCGGTGATGACCGCAGTTGAAGGAGTTCATGTATTCACTAAGTGTTAATGCTTTGATCCGGTACTCTATTAAAAGGAGGCCTTAATATCCCTTAGTTTCCAATAGGACCCTGCTGCCACGGGAGGGTAGGACAAAAGATGTCATGCAAGTTCTTTCCCCATAAGCACGTACGACTATATTCGGAATACATGCCTACATTACATTGATGAATTGGAGCTAGTTCTGTGTCACCCTATGTTATAACTGTTGCATGAGGAATCACATCCGGCATAATTATCCATCACTGATCTATTACCTACGAGCTTTTCACATATTAATCTTTGCTTAGTTACTTTTCCGTTGCTACTGTTACAATCACTACAAAACTGCCACCGTTACTTTTGTCACCGTTACTTTTGCCACCGTTACTATTACTTCCATACTACTTTGTTGCAGATATTAAGTTTTCCAGGTGTGGTTGAATTGAAAAATCAGCTGCTAATACTTGAGAATATTCTTTGGCTCCCCTTGTGTCGAATCAATAAATTTGGGTTGAATACTCTACCTTCGAAAACTGTTGCGATCCCCTATACTTGTGGATTATCATTGCCGGGGAGTGAAATGCCTTTGGTAAGTGGAATTTGGTAAGGAAACATTTATATAGTGTGCTGAAATTTATTATCACTTGTTACTATGGAAAACAATCCTTTGAGGGGTTTGTTCGGGGTATCTTCACCTCGTCTGGAACCACAATTAGCTACCCCTCAACCTACTGCACCTACTAAAAATATTGAATATGAAATTCCTTCGGGTATGATAGAAAAACTGCTAGCTAATCCTTATGCAGGAGATGGAACCGAACATCCTGATATGCACTTGATATATGTGGAACAAATTTGTGGATTGTTCAAGCTTGCAGGTTTACCCAGGGATCAAGTTATGAAAAAGGTTTTCCCTTTATCTTTGAAGGTAAAATCATTGGTGTGGTATAGGCTATGTGATGATATTGGATCATGGAATTGGAATCGTTTGGAATTGGAGTTCCACCAAAAAAATTATCCTATGCATCTAGTTCATCATGATCGGAATTATATATATAATTTTTGGCCTCGTGAAGGAGAAAGTATCGCTCTAGCTTGGGGAATCTTAAGTCAATGTTATATTCATGCCCCAATCATGAGCTCTCAAGAGAAATTATTATCTAGAATTTTTATGCTCGGCTTTCTCGTAATGACCAAACCATGCTGGATATTTCTTGTGCTGGTTATTTTATGAAGAAGACTATTGAATTCCGGTGGGATCTTTTGGAAAGAAAATGCAACTCTGAAGATTGGGAACTCGACGAAGGTAAAGAGTCAGGTATTAAAATTAAATATGATTGTGTTAAATCTTTTATGGATACCAATGCTTTTCAAAAGTTTAGCACTAAATATGGACTTGACTCTGAGATAGTAGCCTCCTTTTGTGAATCATTTGCTACTCATGTTGAACTCCCTAAAGAGAAGTGGTTTAAATATCACCCACCTATTAAAGAAGAAATTAAGAACCGGTACCAGTAAAAGAAGAAACTATACTTCATAATGTTGATCCAGTTGTTCCTTCTGCTTATATTGAGAAACCACCTTTCCCTGTTAGGATAAAGGAACATGCTAAAGTTTCAACTGTGGTTAACAAAAGCTATATTAGAACACCTAAACCTGATGAACAAATTAAAGTAGAACCTAGCATTTGAAGGAAATATGCCCTAGAGGCAATAATAAAGTTGTTATTTATATTTCCTTATATCATGATAAATGTTTATTATTCATGCTAGAATTGTATTAACCAGAAACTCGATACATGTGTGAATACATAGACAAAACAGAGTGTCCCTAGTATGCCTCTACTTGACTAGCTCGTTAATCAAAGATGGTTAAGTTTCCTAGCCATGGACATGTGTTGTCATTTGATGAACGGGATCACATCATTAGAGAATGATGTGATGGACTAGACCCATTTGTTATCTTAGCACTATGATCGTTTAGTTTATTGCTATTGCTTTCTTCATGACTTATACATGTTCCTATGACTATGAGACTATGCAACTCTGGAATACCGGAGGAACACTTAGTGTGCTATCAAACGTCACAACGTAACTGGGTGATCATAAAGATGCTCTACAGGTGTCTCCGATGGTGTTTGTTGAGTTGTCATAGATCGAGATTAGGATTTGTCATTCCGATTGTCGGAGAGGTATCTCTGGGCCTGATGTCAACTACACAACCTTCTTCTTGTAGACGTTGTTGGGCCTCCAAGTGCAGAGGTTTGTAGGACAGTAGAAAATTTCCCTCAAGTGGATGACCTAAGGTTTATCAATCCGTAGGAGGCGTAGGATGAAGCTGGTCTCTCTCAAGCAACCATGCAACCAAATAACAAAGAGTCTCTTGTGTCCCCAACACACCCAATACAATGGTAAATTGTATAGGTGCACTAGTTCGGTGAAGAGATGGTGATACAAGTGCAATATAGATAGTAGATAAAGGTTTTTGTAATCTGAAAATATAAAAACAGCAAGGTAACTAATGATAAAAGTGAGCGTAAACGGTATTGCAATGCTAGGAAACAAGGCCTAGGGTTCATACTTTCACTAGTGCAAGTCATCTCAACAATAATAACATAATTGGATCACATAACTATCCCTCAACATGCAACAAAGAGTCACTCCAAAGTCACTAATAGCGGAGAACAAACGAATAGATTATGGTAGGGTACGAAACGACCTCAAAGTTATTCTTTCCAATCAATCCGTTGGGCTATTCCTATAAGTGTCACAAACAGCCCTAGAGTTCGTACTAGAATAACACCTTAAGACACAAATCAACCAAAACCCTAATGTCACCTGGATACTCCAATGTCACCTCAAGTATCCATGGGTATGATTATACGATATGCATCACACAATCTCAGATTCATCTATTCAACCAACACATAGAACCTCAAAGAGTGCCCCAAAGTTTCTACTGGAGAATCAAGACGAAAACGTGTGCCAACCCCTATGCATAGGTTCATGGGCGGAACTCGCAAGTTGATCACCAAAACATACATCAAGTGAATCATGTAATATCCCATTGTCACCACAGATACGAACGGCAAGACATACATCAAGTGTTCTCAAATCATTAAAGACTCAATCCGATAAGCTTACTTCAAAGGTAAAAATCAATCCATTACAAGAGAGTAGAGGAGAGAAACATCATAAGATCCAACTATAATAGCAAAGCTCGCGATACATCAAGATCGTGCCACCTCAAGAACACGAGAGAGAGAGAGAGAGAGAGATCAAACACATAGCTACTGGTACATACCCTCAGCCCCGAGGGAGAACTACTCCCTCTTCATCATCGAGAGCACCGAGATGATGAAGATGGCCACCGGAGAGGGATTCCCCCTCCGGTAGGGTGCCGGAACGGGTCTAGATTGGCTTTCGGTGGCTACGGAGGCTTCTGGCGGCGGAACTCCCGATCTATTATGCTCTCCAATAGTTTGAGGGTATATGGATATATATATATATAGGCGGAAGAAATACATCAGGGGAGCCACGAGGGGCCCACGAGGGTTGAGGGCGTGCCCAGGGGGGTGGGCGCGCCCCCTGCCTCGTGGCTTCCTCGTTGATCCCCTGACGTGCACTCCAAGTCTCCTGTATTGCTTTCTTTCCAAAAATTAGTTTTCCGAAGGTTTCATTCCGTTTGGACTCCGTTTGATATTCTTTTTCTTCGAAACCCTAAAACAAGGAAAAAAACAAAAACTGGCACTGGGATCTAGGTTAATAGGTTAGTCCCAAAAATCATATAAAATAGCATATAAATGCATATAAAACATCCAAGGTTGATAATATAATAGCATGGAACAATCAAAAATTATAGATACGTTGGAGACGTATCAGCATCCCCAAGCTTAATTCCTGCTCGTCTTCGGGTAGGTAAATGATAAAAACAGAATTTTTGATGTGGAGTGCTACCTAACATATTTATCCATGTAATTCTCTTTATTGTGGCAAGAATATTCAGATCCATAAGATTCAAGACAAAAGTTTAATATTGACATAAAAATAATAATACTTCAAGCATACTAACTAAGCAATTATGTCTTCTCAAAATAACATGGCCAAAGAAAGCTATCCCTACAAAATCATATAGTCTGGCTATGTTCCATCTTCACCACACAAAGTATTTAAATCATGCACAACCCCGATGACAAGCCAAGCAATTGTTTAATACTTTTGATGTTCTCAAACTTTTTCAATCTTCACGCAATACATGAGCGTGAGCCATGGACATAGCACTATAGGTGGAATAGAATGGTGGTTGTGGAGAAGACAAAAGGGAGAAGATAGTCTCACATCAACTAGGCATACCAACGGGCTATGGAGATGCCCATCAATAGATATCAATGTGAGTGAGTAGGGATTGCCATGCAACGGATGCACTAGAGCTATAAGTGTATGAAAGCTCAACAAAAGAAACTAGTGGGTGTGCATCCAACTTGCTTGCTCACGAATACCTAGGGCATTTTGAGGAAGACCATCATTGGAATATACAAGCCAAGTTCTATAATGAAAGATTCCCACTAGTATATGAAAGTAACAACATAAGAGACTCTCTATCATGAAGATCATGGTGCTACTTTGAAGCACAAGTGTGGTAAAAGGATAGTAGCATTGTCCCTTCTCTCTTTTTCTCTCATTTTTATTTTTATTTTATTTTTTTTATTTGGGACTTTTCTCTTTTTTATGGCCTTTTTTTCTCTTTTTTTATTTTTCGTCCGGAGTCTCATCCCGACTTATGGGGGAATCATAGTCTCCATCATCCTTTCCTCACTGGGACAATGCTCTAATAATGTTGATCATCACACTTTTATTTACTTACAACTCAAGAATTACAAATCGATACTTAGAACAAAATATGACTCTATATGAATGCCTCCGGCGGTGTACCAGGATGTGCAATGACTCATGAGTGACATGTATGAAAGAATTATGAACGGTGGCTTTGCCACAAATACGATGTCAACTACATGATCATGCAAAGAAATATGACAATGATGGAGTATGTCATAATAAACGGAACGGTGGAAAGTTGCATGTCAATATATCTCGGAATGGCTATGGAAATTCCATGATAGGTAGGAATGGTGGCTGTTTTGAGGAAGGTATATGGTGGGTTTATGATACCGGCGAAAGGTGCGCGGTATTAGAGAGGATAGCAATGGTGGAAGGGTGAGAGTGCGTATAATCCATGGACTCAACATTAGTCATAAAGAACTCACATACTTATTGCAAAAATCTATTATTTATCGAAACAAAGTACTACATGCATGCTCCTAGGGGGATATATTGGTAGGAAAAGACCATCACTCATCCCTGACCGCCACTCATAAGGAGGGCAATCAATAAATACATCATGTTCTAACTTCTTAACATAACGGTTCACCATACGTGCATGCTACGTGTAGCGACTAGACCTCAAACGGTCCAATCTCTGTGCTCAGGTGTCATCACTGGATCAGTAATGCTGACACCACACAGTACTTGAAGGATTTATAACAGAGTAGCAATCACACACTTATTATATCGAGAGTCTCAAAAGAGAACTTATTACAATAAATATGGCTTAAGGCCATCTAATAACGATAACAGCGGAAGGCTTGGAAGATAAGTGAGTCCATCAACTCCAACGGCATCACTGAGTATAGAACCATGACCTAAAACTCCTTAATCGTCGTCCGAAAAGTCTGCAACATTAACGTTGCAGCCCGAAATGGGTCAGCACATGGAATATGCTGGCAAAATAACACATAGAGAGTAATGGAATGAAACAGACTATTTTATATGCATATTTGGCTAGTGGAAAGCTCTATGGTTACAGTTTGCGTAAAGCCAATTTTTCCCTACTTCAAAGGAATAAATTTTAGTTAACTATCATGGTAGTTGTTAAACATTGAGAATGGTTGACAGCATTCTCAATCCCAATTAAGCATCATCATTAAACAAAACCCAACAAAATTAATTTTTGAGTAACATGTTGAGATTCACACGATAATCCAGGTACTAGATACTCAAGATGTCCATAACCGGGGACACGGCTAACCATGATTAGTTTACACACTCTGCAGAGGTTTGCGCACTTTTCCCCACAAGACTCGATCTCCTCCGTTGGGATTCTCGCACTACATGGTGTTTGAGAAACGGATGACCGAGACATAGTCTTTCAGAAGCGCTAGCACCTTACGAACGGGTAGATCGTACCAACCTACATCCCCTACATCTGCTAGTCTACCACTGTAAGAGTTCGCATGACTTAATCAACTATGCTAGAGCCCATAGTAGCTTGTGGCTGCACACGGAAGTTTCTAGCATGAAAAATCTCATGGTCCCTTTGAGCCTGGGTGGCGGTCGATAAAGAAAAACAGGCAATCGCTAGAATACCCAGGTGCCTCAATCCACCCAGATGTGTATTTAAGTTGCCACCTTAAGTAAACCAATCCACGTCTACTAGCATAGCATGGCATAATAAGCAAACGTAGAAGTAACTCCCAAAGGTTTGATAATAACAGGTAATAGGTACTACCTCAGCTACTTCCCAAAAGCACAATTTAATTAGATCCTAATCATGCAATGTGTGAGGATTGATCTAATGCAATAAAACTGGGTAGAGGGAAAAACATGATCAAAGTGTTACTTGCCTTGCTGATGATCCGGGAAACCTAGCGATTCGAAGTAGCAAGCGGCGCACTCCGGGTACTCTATTGCAAATAAACAAGCATACAATAAGTACTCACCTAATGCACAGGTAAAACTCACATAAGAGATCTAACCAAAAAGTTCAACTTAAGAACTCCGGTTGGCAAAAAGAATCAAAACAAACGAAGCAACGAAAGACAAACGACAAAAGAAAAAGGCTTCATTTACTATTCTGGATCTAAGGCAATTTTTACAGTGGCAAAAACTTGTTTGAGTTGGTTAAACGGAAAGAGGGTTTCGAGACGAAACTACAGGCGCTTGAATCGCCTGATTCTGATAAACAAGCGAAAAGTTAGACTAAAACGAAAATCGGATCAGAAATCGCGATCAGAAAATCACGGATTTAATCCAAGAAAAAGAAAAACGACGAACGTTCGTTAAAACGAACGAACGGACGAACGCTCGCTAATTAAATAAACCTGAAAAACTGATCTATTTAAAAAAACCGAAACTAAAAAAACGAACAAAACCGTCGGAAAACCGAACGGTTTTTCGAGAAAAACCAGCGGCGAAAAAAAACTACCTCTGGCGACTCCGGCGAACGACGGCGGCGGTCTGGCGACGGCGGCGACGGGGCGGCGGCGGCGCGGGCGGGCGGCGGTGGGCGGCGGCGGCTGGCTAGGGTTAGGGTTTTCGGGCGGGGGCGCGGCTGGGCTTGGCCAGGGGCCTCGGGACGCTTATAAGAGGCCCGGCCAGGAGGAGTCCTGGCCGGTTACGGCCCAAGGTCGGTTCAGACTTTAAAAAAATATATATAATTATTCTTGGAAAAAAAATAAATACTAAACAGACTCCAAAATCCCGAAATAAATTTTCCCCGACTTCTAAAATCAAGCCGCATAGGATGAAGATTTATTTGGGGCCTAAATGCAATTTTGAAAAACACGCATTTTTCCTAAATTCAAATAAAATAGCAAATAAAACCAAAATAAAATCTTATATGATTTTTTATTAAATCCTCAATATTTCTTTATTTTGGGAAAGTCATTTTATTCCCTCTCTCATATTTTTGTAATAGAAATAATTGAAGATAAAATAAATAAAATCAAACGATCCTATTTTCAAAATTTGAGACAACTCAAATATGAAAATAACGAAATCCCCAACTCTCTCTGAGGATCCTTGAGTTGCGTGAAATTTCTAGGATCAACCAAAATGCAATAAATATGATATGCAATGATGATCTAGTGTATAACATTCAAAATTGAAAATTTGGGATGTTACAAACATACCCCCCTTAAGATGAATCTCGCCCTCGAGATTCGGGTTGGCTAGAAAATAGGTGAGGGTGGTCCTTCAACATATCTTCTTCTCGCTCCCAGGTGGCTTCATCCTCCGTGTGGTGGCTCCACTGAACCTTGCAAAACTTGATAACCTTACTGTGGGTGACTCGACTGGCATACTCTAGAATCTTAACTGGTTTCTCCTCATAGGTCAAATCACTGTCCAATTGAATTGCTTCCAGTGGTACCATATCTCTCAGCGGTATATCAGCCATCTCTGCATGGCACTTCTTCAACTGGGAAACGTGGAACACATCGTGAACTCCCGACAATCCTTCGGGCAATTCCAACTTATAGGCTACCTCTCCCATACGCTCCAAAACTTTGCATGGGCCTACAAAACGGGGCACTAACTTTCCTTTAAATCCAAAGCGCTTAACTCCTCAAAGTGGTGATACTCGAAGATAAACTCGGTCTCCGACTTCATAAACTGTCTCCTTGCGTTTAGAATCTGCATAACTCTTCTGCCTGGACTGGGCTACCTTGAGCCTATCGCGAATCAATTTCACTTTCTGTTCAGACTCCTTTATCAGATCCGGTCCAAACAACTGGCGGTCTCCAACTTCATCCCAAGACAATGGGGTCCTGCACCTCCTTCCATACAAGGCTTCAAAAGGGGCCATCTTCATACTGGATTGATAACTGTTGTTGTAAGAGAACTCTGCATATGGCAAATTCTCGTCCCAGCTAGATCCGTAATCTAGCGCACAAGCTCTTAGCATATCCTCCAAAATCTGATTGACTCTCTCAGTTTGTCCATCTGTCTGCGGGTGGAAAGCTGTGCTAAACTCCAGTCTGGTACCCAAAGTTTCATGTAACGGATTCCAGAACTTTGAGGTAAATTGGGTTCCTCTATCTGATACTATGCTCCTTGGAACTCCATGCAGACAAACGATTCTAGTCATGTATATCTTTGCCAACTTTGCACTGGTATAGGTAGTCTTCACTTGAATGAAATGAGCTACCTTTGTCAAACGATCGACTACAACCCATATCGAGTCATAGCCTGAACGTGTTCTGGGCAATCCTGTAATAAAATCCATGCCTAGCTTATCCCACTTCCATTCGGGTATCGGCAATGGTTGTAGCAATCCTGCTGGCTTCTGATGCTCTTCCTTCACTCTCTGACATACATCACAAACTGCTACATACTCCGCAATATCCTTCTTCATTCCGGTCCACCAGAATATATCCTTCAAATCCAAATACATCTTAGTATTTCCTGGGTGAATCGAATATGGTGAATCATGGGCCTCTTGTAAGATTAACTTCCTGATCTCCAAATCATTTGGTACATAGACACGGTCTTCAAACCATAAGGTATCGTGCTCATCCTCATGAAATCCCTTAACTTTTCCTTTGCTCATTTTCTCCTTAATAGAAGCAATCTCCTTGTCAGTCCTTTGAGCTTCTCTGATCTTATCCATCAAAGTAGACTGAATCTCCAATGCTGCTACATAGCCTCTCGGGACTATTTCCAAACATAGCTCTCGAAGATTTTCGGCTAACTCCCTTGGTAAATCTCCCGTCATTAGGGTGTTGACATGGCTCTTACGGCTTAACGCGTCCGCTACTACGTTAGCCTTTCCGGGGTGATAATGCAATTTCATATCATAATCCTTGATGAGCTCCAACCATCTCCTTTGTCTGAGGTTCAACTCCTTCTGTGTGAAAATATACTTCAAACTCTTGTGATCCGTGTACACCTCGCAATGGTTTCCAATCATAAAATGTCTCCAAGTCTTCAATGCATGCACTATGGCTGCTAACTCCAAATCATGCGTAGCATAATTCAACTCATGGGGCTTAAGCTGTCGTGAGGCATATGAAACAACTCTTCCTTCCTGCATAAGCACTGCTCCAAGTCCTCGACGTGAAGCGTCACAATACACCTCATAATCCTTGGTCTAGTCTGGCAAAATCAACACTGGTGATGTAACCAAACGTTTCTTCAACTCCTGGATACTAGCCTCACATTCCTCAGTCCATATGAACTTGGTATCCTTCTTCAACAACTCTGTCATAGGCTTCGCAATTTTTTTTGAGAAATTCTCAATAAACCTATGGTAGTATCCCGCGAGTCCAAGAAAACTCCGGATCTCTCCAACTGTTGTTGGGGCTTCCCACTTGGTCACAGTATCAACTTTAGTGGGATCTACTGCTATACCTTCCCCGGATATAACGTGTCCGAGAAATCCAACTTCCTTCAACCAAAACTCACATTTCCTGAACTTGGCATATAGTTGATGTTCTCTGAGTTTACCAAGCACCAAACGCAAATGCTCCTTATGCTACTCTTCATTCTTCGAGTAAACCAGGATATCATCAATGAACACTACGACAAACTTATCCAAAACTCCATAAACACTTTGTTCATCATGTTCATAAAATATGCAGGTGCGTTAGTCAGACCAAATGACATAACGGTATACTCGTACAACCCATACCTGGTGGTAAAAGCTGTCTTGGGTATATCCTGTTCTCGAATCTTCAACTGGTGGTATCCTGATCGCAGATCGATCTTGGAAAATACCTTAGCTCCTTGCAATCGATCAAACAGATCATTGATCATCGGTAGTGGGTACTTGTTCTTAATGGTTACTTCATTCAATCCTCGATAATCAACAACCATCCTTAACGATCCATCCTTATTTTCCACTAGAAGTACTGGCGATCCCCAAGGTGAAGAGCTTGGGCGAATATATCCTTTATCTAGTAACTCCTTAATCTTCTTCTTAATCTCAACCAAATCCTTTGCGGGCATCCCATATGGTCTCTTTGATATTGGCCCTGTGCCTGGCAAAAGCTCAATCAAAAACTCAATATCTCTATCCGGTGGCATGCCTGGCAATTCCTCTAGAAATACATCCGGGAAATCCTTCACCACTGGTACTTCCTCCTGCACAACTCCTGTTAAACAATTTACTTGAGTCCTCTTTGGCACATGTCGGGATACATACTTGATCCTTCTTCCTTCTGGGGTGGTAAGCAAGATCGACTTACTGGAGCAATCGATGTTTCCTCCATACATCGGCAACCAATCCATGCCTAATATCACATCCAATCCTTGAGATTCCAACACTATTAGTTCTGAGGAAAATACGTAGTTACCAATCCTTAATGGCAACCGATCACACCATAGGCTAGCCATATATTCTGCTCCAGGTGAGGTTACTAACATGGGTGACCTAAGGGCTTGGGTTGGCAGTTTATACTTATCCACAAATCCCCTTGATATGTATGAATGTGATGCACCAGTATAAAAAAGAATGAGTGCAGTAAATGACTTAACCAAAAACTTACCGATTACTGCATTCGGCTGTTCTTCAACCTCCTCCACGTTAACGTGGTTCACCTGTCCCCTATTGAAAGGGTTAGGCTTCTTCCCAGAGCTTCTATTTCCATTTCCATTCTGTGATTCAGGACATTCCTTGGCATAATGTCCGGTCTTCTGGCACTTAAAACAAGTGACTTGGCTCAGGTCTCTCTTGGCTGGGGTCGATGGGTTGGTACGGTTCTGGCCGTTACTTCCTCCATTCCCATTACCATTCTTGGTGCCATTGTGATTGTGCGAGCTACCTCCTCCATGGGTATGCTGAAAATGTCCTCCCGGTCTAGGGGTAAAACGTGGCTTCTGCTGAGCTCCTGAATTGTGCTTCCCTTGTCCATACTTCCTCTTGCGATTCTCAATCTGCTGCTGTTTCCCTTCAATCATAAGAGCACGATCTACCAACTCCTGGTAGTTGTTGAAGGTTGCTACCATCAACTGCATGCTCAACTCATCATTCAGTCCTTCCAAAAACTTCTCCTACTTAGCTGCATCTGTAGCAACGTCATCTGGGGCATAACGTGCTAGCTTACTAAAGTCCTCCACATACTGGCCAACTGTCCGTCCTCCTTGGCGCAAGTTGCGAAACTCTCGCTTCTTCATGGCCATAGCTCCTGCTGAAACATGGGCAGTTCGAAAAGCCTGCTGAAACTGGTCCCACGTGACAGTGTCGACAGGGAAAGTGGCTGTGAAATTCTCCCACCATGATGATGTGGGTCCTTCAAGCTGATGTGCGGCAGACTTCACCTTTTCCGCATCCGTGCATCCTGTTGTGGTCAACTCTCTAGCTGTCTTGCGGAGCCAATCATCTGCCACTATTGGCTCGGTGCTACTGGAAAACACCGGCGGATTCAGCCTAAGAAAACGGGCTAAGTGATCAACAGGTGGTGGTGGTGGTGGTGGTGGGTTGTTGTTGTTGTTCCCCTGATTCTGATTCTGGACTAGCAACTGCATCAATGTGTTCGGCTGCTGGATCAACTGAGTGAGCTCCGGTGGGAAAATAAATCCGGGGTCACGTCTCGGAGGCATCTGAGGGTTTAGGAAAGATGAGATTTAAGAATATAGGGGGTCTAAAGAGAAAACACTACCCATATGCACATGAGGCAAAAGCAAACAATTCACTTCATTCAATCAATCAAACAAGGGCAAACAATCGATCTAACTATCGCAAAAGTGCTCGGACTACTATATTTACATGGTGGACTACTACTACTGATGAGGTGGTCTCCTAGAAATATTCTTCGGTTGCAGACTCCATGATATCTGCTCCAGCTTCATCAACATAGTCATCATCGCTATCATCTGGATCCGAGTCGGTGTCGTCGATGATGATGTAGTCTTCCGGGCGAATCTCCTTGGGTTCTTCATCTTCTTCTACTGGTGTAGGGCCTCCCATAAATATTCCGATCTTCTTGATCAGATCGTCATTCTTCTCCACTAATACTTCTATTTCCTCTTCATAATCTTCACGTGTAGCCTTGAGTTCTTCCTCCAGTTCCTTGATTCTTGTCCTTGCCTTCTTCAGATCTATCATGTCGGCGCACATCTGGTTCTCCTGACATCGAATGTGCTGGTTTAACTCCTGGATAAAAGCTGCAACTGATCTATCCTTTCTGGTGCTGATCATCTCCCAGTGCTCATCTCGGCACCCACAAATCTGGTAGATAGTATCCTTGAGATCATTGCGGTAGAGTTCTCCAATGCGTCCCATGGTGATGTGAGCTGCCATGCTCTTTCCTAGACTCCAAGTTGGTGCATCAAAGGAAAACTCTCTGGGCTCAGTGACCGGCATGAACGTCCTTCCTGGAACTTGAACTTGAATCATCCAGCGCTCTTCTTCAGGTAGAGTGGCGTTGTAGGTTCCGGTGAAGCTTGGAACTCCTATGTTCAGGTATCTAGTGACTTCCTTCAAGTGACGTCCAAAGGGTGTATCTTCATCCGGTTGAGTGAACTTGTTCCTTGCATCCGCCATCCTAAAAGAGTAGAAAAGATGAGAAGTGAGAAATGAGAGGAGAGTGAGTAGTGATCTAGGTCTTTAGCTTAGTGGTCATGTCCTACAGTCAGCGTGTGCTTTGATACCATCTTGTAGCGACCAGACCTCAAATGGTCCAATCTCTGTGCTCAGGTGTCATCCCTGGATCAGTAATGCTAACACCACACAGTACTTGAAGGACTTATAACAGAGTAGCAATCACACACTTATTACATCGAGAGTCTCAAAAGAGAACTTATTACAATAAATATGGCTTAAGGCCATCTAATAACGATAACAGCGGAAGGCTTGTAAGATAAGTGAGTCCATCAACTCCAACGACATCACTGAGTATAGAACCACGACCTAAAACTCCTTAATCGTCGTCTAAAAAGTCCGCAACATTAAAGTTGCAGCCCGAAACGGGTCAGCACATGGAATATGCTTGCAAAATAACACATAGAGAGTAATGGAATGAAACAGACTATTCTATATGCATATTTGGCTGGTGGAAAGCTCTATGGTTACAATTTTGCATAAAGCCAATTTTTCCCTACTACAAAGGAATAAATTTTATTTAACTATCATGGTAGTTGTTAAACATTGAGAATGGTTGACAGCATTCTCAATCCCAATTAAGCATCATCGTTAAACAAAACCCAACAAAATTAATTTTTGAGTAACATGTTGAGATTCACATGATAATCCAGGTACTAGAGTCTCAAGATGTCCATAACCGAGGACACGGCTAACCATGATTAGTTTATACACTCTGCAGAGGTTTGCGCACTTTTCCCCACAAGACTTGATCTCCTCCGTTGGGATTCTCGCACTACATGGTGTTTGAGAAACGGATGACCAAGACATAGTCTTTTAGAAGCGCTAGCACCTTACGAACGGGTAGACCATACCAACCTACGTCCCCTACATCTGCTAGTCTACCACTGTAAGAGTTCGCACGACTTAATCAACTATGCTAGAGCCCATAGTAGCTTGTGGCTGCACACAGAAGTTTCTAGCATGAACAATCTCATGATCCCTTTGAGCCTGGGTGGCAGTCGATAAACAAAAACAGGCAATCGCTGGAATACCCAGGTGCCTCAATCCACCCAGATGTGTATTTAAGTTGCCACCTTAAGTAAACCATTAATTAACATCTCACATCTGTCATGGATACACTCACCCAATCCACGTCTACTAGCATAGCATGGCATAATAAGCAAACGTAGAAGTAAATCCCAAGGTTTGATAATAACAGGTAATAGGTACTACCTCAACTACTTCCCAAACCCACAATTTAATTAGATCCTAATCATGCAATGTGTGAGGATTGATCTAATGCAATAAAACTGGGTAGAGGGAAAACATGATCAAAGTGTTACTTGCCTTGCTGATGATCCGGGAAACCTAGCGATTCGAAGTAGCAAGCGGCGCACTCTGGGTATTCTATCGCAAACAAACAAGCATACAATAAGTACTCAACTAATGCACAGGTAAAACTCACATAAGAGATCTAACCAGAAAGTTCAACTTAAGAACTCCGGTTGGCAAAATGAATCAAAACGAACGAAGCAACGAAAGACCAACGGCAAAAGAAAAAAGCTTCATTTACTATTCTGTATCTAGGGCAATTTTTACAGTGATAAAAACTTGTTTGAGTTGGTTAAACGGAAAGAGGGTTTCGAGACGAAACTCCAGGCGCTTGAATCGGCTGATTCCGATAAACGAGTGAAAAGTTAGACTAAAACGAAAATCGGATCAGAAATCGCGATCAAAAAAATCGCGGATTTAATCCGAGAAAAAGAAAAATGACGAACGTTTGTTAAAACGAAGGAACGGACAAACACTCGCTAATTAAATAAACCGAAAAAACCGATCTATTAAAAAAACCGAAACTAAAAAAACGAACAAAACCGTCGGAAAACCGAACGGTTTTTCGAGAAAAAACGGCGGCGAAAAAAAAACTACCTCCAGCGACTCCAGCGAACGGCAGCGGCGGTCCGGCGACGGCGGCGCTCCGGCGGCGGCGGTGGGGCGGCGGCGGGGCGGGCGGGCGGCGGCGGGGTGGCGCGGGCAGCAGCAGCGGCGACGCGGGCGGCGGGCGGCGGCGGCGGCCGGCTAAGTTTAGGGTTTTCAGGCGGGGGCGCGGCTGGGCTTGGCCGGGGGCCTCGGGGCGCTTATAAGAGGCCCTGCCAGGAGGAGTCCTGGCCGGTTACGGCCCAAGGTCGGTTCAGACTTTTTTTTAAAATAATTACGCTCGGAAAAAAACAAAAGAAATACTAAACGGACTCCAAAAATCCTGAAATAAATTTTCCCCGGCTTCTAAAATCAAGCCGCACAGGATGAACATTTATTTGGGGGCCTAAATGCAATTTTGAAAAACGCGCATTTTTCCTAAATTCAAATAAAATAGCAAATAAAACCAAAATAAAATCTTATTTAATTTTTTATTAAATCCTCAATATTTCCTTATTTTCGGAAAGTCATTTTATTCCCTCTCTCATATTTTTGTAATAAAAATAATTGAAGATAAAATAAATAAAATCAAACGATCCTATTTTCAAAATTTGAGACGACTCAAATATGGAAATAACGAAATCCCCAACTCTCTCCGAGGGTCCTTGAGTTGCGTGAAATTTCTTGGATCAACCAAAATGCAATAAATATGATATGCAATGATGATCTAGTGTATAACATTCCAAATTGAAAATTTGGGATGTTACACTAGGGGAATCACAAACTTCAACACAAGCATTTCTCAAATTCACAACTACTCAACTAGCATGGCTCTAATATCACCATCTTCATATCGCAAAACAATCATCAAGTATCAAACTTCTCTTAGTATTCAATGCACTTTATATGAAAGTTTTTATTATAGCCCTCTTGGATGCCCATCATATTAGGACTAAATTCATAACCAAAGCAAATTACCATGCTGTTTATGACTCTCAAAATAATATAGGTGAAGCATGAGAGTTCATCTATTTCTATAAAATAAAACCACCACCGTGCTCTAAAAAGATATAAGTGAAGCACTAGAGCAACAACAAACTACTCCGAAAGATATAAGTGAAGCTCAATGAGTAGTCAAATAATTATGCAACTATGTGAAGACTTTTCTAACATTTAATAATTTTAGATCTTGATATTTTATTAAAACAGCAAGCAAAACTAAATAAAATAAAATGACACTCCAAGCGAAACACATATCATGTGGCGAATAAAAATATAGCTCCAAGTAAAGTTACCGATGAACAAAGACGAAAGAGGGGATGCCTTCGGGGCATACCCAAGCTTAGGCTCTTGGTTGTTCTTGAATATTACCTTTGGGTGCCTTGAGCATCCCCAATCTTAGGCTCTTTCCACTCCTCATTCTATAGTCCATCGAATCTTTACCCAAAACTTGAAAACTTCACAACACAAAACTTAACAGAAAACTCGTAAGCTCCGTTAGCGAAAGAAAAAAAAACTCCACTTCAAGGTACTGTAATGAACTCATTCTTTATTTATATTGGTGTTAAACCTACTCCATGCCAACTTTTCTATGGATTATAAACTCTTTTACTAGCCATAGATTCATCAAAATAAGTAAACAACACATGAAAAACAGAATCTGTGAAAAACAGAACAACCTGTAGTAATCTGTAACTAACGCAAACTTCTGTAACCCCAAAAATTCTAAAATAAATTGCTGGACGTGAGTAATTTATCTTTTAATAATATGCAAAAATAATTAACCAAATAGCACTCTCCAATAAAAAATGTCAGCAATTCTCGTGAGCACTAAAGTTTCTGTTTTTTACAGCAAGATCAAAAAGACTTTCCCAAGTCTTCCCAACGGTTCTACTTGGCACAAACACTAATTAAAGACATAAAACCACATCTAAACAGAGGATAGATGAATTATTTATTACTAAATAGGAACAAAAAGCAAGGAACAAAAAAAAGTTGGGTTGCCTCCCAACAAGCGCTATCGTTTGACGCCCCTAGCCAGGCATGATGATTTCAATGATGCTCACATAAAGGATAAGAATTGAAACATAAAGAGAGCATCATGAAGAATATGACTAACACACTCAAGCCTAACCCACTTCCTATGAATAGGGATTTTGTGAGCAAACAACTTATGGGAACAATAATTAACTAGCATAGGAAGGCAAAACAAGCATAACTTTAAAAATTTAAGCACATAGAGAGCAAACTTGATATTATTGCAATTCCTACAAGCATATATTCCTACCTCATAATAATTTTCAGTAGCATCATGAATGAATTCAAAAATATAACTACCACATAAAACATTCTTTTTATGATATACAAGCATAGAAATTTTATTACTCTCCACATAAGCAAATCTATTCACATCAATAGTAGTGGGAGCAAACTCAACGAAATAACTATCATGTGAGGCATAATCCAATTGAAAATTAAAATCATGACGACAAGTTTCATGGATATCATTATTCTTTATAGCATACAAGTCATCACAATAATCATCATAGATAGCAACTTTGTTCTCATAATCAATTAGAACCTCTTCCGGAATAGTGGATTCATCACAAAATAAAGTCATGACCTCTCCAAATCCACTTTCATCAATATAATCATCATAAATAGGTGGCATGCTTTCATCATAGTAAATTTTCTCATCAAAACTTGGGGGACAAAAAATATCATCTTCATCAAACATAGCTTCCCCAAGCTTGTCGCTTTGCATATCATTAGCATCATGGATATTCAAGGAATTCATACTAACAACATTGCAATCATGCTCATCATTCAAATATTTAGTGCCAAACTTTTAATGCATTCTTCTTCTAACACTTTGGCACAATTTTCCTTCCCATCATACTCACGAAAGATATTAAAAAGATGAAGCGTATGAATCAAACTTAATTCCATTTTTTTTGTAATTTTCTTTTATAAACTAAACTAGTGATAAAACAAGAAACTAAAAGACTCGATTGCAAGATCTAAAGATATACCTTCAAGCACTCACCTCCCAGACAACGTCACCAGAAAAGAGCTTGATGTCTACTACACAACCTTCTTGTAGACATTGTTGGGCCTCCAAGTGCAGAGGTTTGTAGGACAGTAGGAAATTTCCCTCAAGTGGATGACCTAAGGTTTATCAATCCGTAGGAGGCGTAGGATGAAGATGGTCTCTCTCAAGCAACCCTGCAACCAAATAACAAAGAGTCTCTTGTGTCCCCAACACACCCAATACAATGGTAAATTGTATAGGTGCACTAGTTCGGCGAAGAGATGGTGATACAAGTGCAATACGGATTGTAGATAAAGGTTTTTGTAATCTGAAAATATAAAAACAGCAAGGTAACTAATGATAAAACTGAGTGTAAACGGTATTGCAATACTAGGAAACAAGGCCTAGGGTTCATACTTTCACTAGTGCAAGTCCTCTCAACAATAATAACATAATTGGATCACATAACTATCCCTCAACATGCAACAAAGAGTCACTCCAAAGTCACTAATAGCGGAGAACAAACGAAGAGATCATGGTAGGGTACGAAACCACCTCAAAGTTATTCTTTCCAATCAATCCGTTGGGCTATTCCTATAAGTGTCACAAACAGCCCTAGAGTTCGTACTAGAATAACACCTTAAGACACAAATCAACCAAAACCCTAATGTCACCTAGATACTCCAACGTCACCTCAAGTATCCGTGGGTATGATTATACGATATGCACATCTCAGATTCATCTATTCAAGCAACACATAGAACCTCAAAGAGTGCCCCAAAGTTTCTATCGTAGAATCAAGACGAAAACGTGTGCCAACCCCTATGCATAGGTTCATGGGCGGAACACGCAAGTTGATCACCAAAACATACATGAAGTGAATCACGTGATATCCCATTGTCACCACAGATACGCACGGCAAGACATACATCAAGTGTTCTCAAATCATTAAAGACTCAATCTGATAAGATTAGTTCAAAGGGAAAACTCAATCCATTACAAGAGAGTAGAGGGGGAGAAACATCATAAGATCCAACTATAATAGCAAAGCTCGCAATACATCAAGATCGTGCCACCTCAAGAACACGAGAGAGAGAGAGAGATCAAACACATAGCTACTGGTACTTACCCTCAGCCCCGAGGGAGAACTACTCCCTCCTCATCATGGAGAGCACCAGGATGATGAAGGTGGCCACCAGAGAGGGCTTCCCCCTCCGGCAGGGTGCCGGAACGGGTCTAGATTGGCTTTCGGTGGCTACGGAGGCTTCTGGGGCGGAACACCCGATCTATTGTGCTCTCCGATAGTTTTAGGGTATATGGATATATATATATATAGGCGGAAGAAATACATCAGGGGAGCCACGAGGGGCCCACGAGGTTGGAGGGCGCGCCCGGGGGGGGTGGGTTCCCCCCTGCCTCGTAGCTTCCTCATTGATCCCCTGACGTGCACTCCAAGTATCCTATATTGCTTTCTTTCCAAAAATAACTTTTTCGAAGGTTTCATTCCGTTTGGACTCCGTTTGATATTCCTTTTCTTCGAAACCCTAAAACAAGGAAAAAACAGAAACTGGCACTGGGCTCTAGGTTAATAGGTTAGTCCCAAAAATCATATAAAATAGCATATAAATGCATATAAAACATCCAAGGTTGATGATATAATAGCATGGAACAATCAAAAATTATAGATACATTGGAGACGTATCAGGGCCCTTTCGGTAATGCACATCACTATAAGCCTTGCAAGAAATGTGACTAATGAGTTAGTTGCAGGATGATGCATTATGGAACGAGTAAAGAGACTTGCGAGTAACGAGATTGAACTAGGTATGAGGATACCGACGATCGAATCTCGGGCAAGTAACATACCAATGACAAAAGGAACAACGTATGTAGTTATGCGGTTTGACCGATAAAGATCTTTGTAGAATATGTAGGAACCAATATGAGCATCCAGGTTCCACTATTGGTTATTTACCGGAGATGAGTCTCGGTCATGTTTACATAGTTCTCGAACCCGCAGGGTCCGCACGCTTAACGTTCGATGACGATCGGTATTATGAGTTTATGTGTTTTGATGTACCAAAGGTAGTTCGGAGTCCCGGATGTGATCACGGACATGACGAGGAGTCTCGAAATGGTCGAGACATGAAGATTGATATATTGGAAGGTTATGTTTAGACACCAGAAAGGTTTCGGATTAGTTCGGGCATTTACCAGAGTACCGAGGGGGGTTACCGGAACCCCCCGATGAGTTAATGGGCCTTAGTGGAAGAGAGGAGGAGGTGGCCAAGTGTGGTGTGCGCCCCCTAGTCCCAATCCGAATTGGGGTAGGGTTTGTGGGGCCTTTCCTTCTCTCCCTCTTCCCTTCCTTCCCCCTCCTAGTTGGACTAGGAAAGGGGGGAAACCTACTCCTAGTAGGAGTAGGAATCCCCCCTTGGGGCGTGCCCTAGGAAGCCGACCCTCCCCCTCCCCCACTCCTTTATATGCGGTGGAGGGGGCACCCCATAGACACACAAGTTGATCTTAGCCGTGTGCGGTGCCCCCCTCCACAAATTTCCACCTCAATCATATTGTCATAGTCCTTAGGCGAAGCCCTGCGTCGGTAACTTCATCATCACTGTCAACACCCCGTCGTGCTGACGAAACTCTCCCTCGGCGTCAGCTGGATCTAGAGTTCGAGGGTCGTCATCGAGCTGAACGTGTGCAGATCATGGAGGTGCCGTTCATTCGGTACTTGATCGGTTGGATCGCGAAGACGTTCGACTACATCAACTGCGTTACTTAACGCTTCCGCTTTCGGTCTACGAGGGTAGGTGAACACACTCTCCCCTCTCGTTGCTATGCATCCCTAGATAGATCTTGCGTGATCGTAGGATTTTTTTTGAAATACTACGTTCCCCAACAGTGGCATCCAAGCCAGGTCTATGCGTAGATGTTATATGCACGAGCTGAACACAAAGGAGTTGTGGGCGTGGGTATATACATATTACTTGCCGTCACTAGTTGTTTCTTGATTTGGCGGTATTGTTAGATGAAGCAGCCCGGACCGACATTACATGACCGCGTTCATGATACTGGTTCTACCGACGTGCTTTGCACACAGGTGGTTGGCGGGTGTCAGTTTCTCCAACTTTAGTTGAATCGGATTCAATGAACATGGTTCTGTCTGAAGATAAAAAAAGCAATCACTATACCACATTCTGGTTTTTGATGCGTAGGTAAGAATGGTTCTTGCTAAGCCCGTAGCAGCCACGTAAAACTTGCAACAACAAAGTAGAGGACGTCTAACTTTTTTTTGCAAGGCATGTCACTACAAAAAAATACACTTCCGTGATGATACATGTTTGTCACAGTAGGTCATGTTTTCTGTCATGCATGTACATCCATGAAAAATTTATGACAGAATCAAGATAGTCATACCTGTGGTGTCGTAGAAGTGTTCCATGACATTACCAAAATTATCATCACGGAAGTGTCCACTTCCACGAAGATAAATCATGCGTCACGGAAGTGCTTTCATCAAGGGTGATCGACACGTGGCGTCCACCGTAACGGAACGCCGTTAAGCTATCGGGTCCGGTTTTGGATCCGATAACCCGTTAACAGCCCCGACCAATGGGGATTTTCCACGTGTAAAACCATCATTGGCTGGAGGAAACACGTGTCGGCTCACCGTTGGGACGGATGTCATCCACTCATTTGACCCAAAGCGCCTATGATACGTCGACACGTGGCACGACCCAATACAGGCCCATTCCTGTGAAAAGGCCAGCCTGTTTGACTTGGTCAAAAGGTGGCGGCCTGGCCCACAGCAAGCCTGTTAACGGCCTGTTCGCATATAGCCCATTTACAACCCGCTATCCCAGGGCCCGTTTACGACCTATACGAATTAGGCCCAGTAGCGTTATCTGGGCCACCCAATATAATTCCAGCCCGTTTTAACTTCAGGCCCATGTATGGCCCATGACGTCTTTCGGCCCATATGAGGCCCTTCGTAACCCTCGGCCCCTTAACGGCCCGTGGTAAAACTGGCCCGTAATGAACAGTGTATCACTTTATACCCATTAACGGCCCATTATTTTGTTGGGCCGTTTCCAGCCCATGTTATCTTTCGGCCTTCTCAGGGCCCATTTATTCTTGGGCTCATTTCTAGCATTCAGTTACTTACGGCCCATTACTGTCATTTTCTGCTTGTGGGCCAAATTCAGCCCGTGGTTACAGTCGGCCCGTTTGTGGCCCGTTAATATGTTGGGCCGTTTTCATGTCGAAAAAAACCCGTTGGGCTGTTTTCATAGAGTTATCAAATATGGCCAATTAACGGCGCGTTATTGTCCAGGAATAGTACGTCCCATGATTGGCGAAATGATGAGACGCCCCGTAGAAGGCCCATGGATCGTACGGTCCGTAAAAGGCCGATGGATCATACGACCCGTAGAAGGCCCATGGATCCTATGGCCCTTATAGAAGGCCAATGGATCCTACGGCCCGTAGAAGGCCCATGGATCATACGGCCCGCAGGAGGCACATGGTTACAACAGTCCGTGTGTTGCCATGATTATTTAGGCCTAGTTTCCAAAAAGTAGGTTTTGTGGCCACTAGAAAAACACAGAAAAAGAACTGCAGTGACTACAAGCAAACAACTAAACAAGACAATAAGGAAATAAATAAGCAAGCAATTAATGCTACCCTATTACCGCTATTAAACATAATACATCCACTAGGCATCAAAGTTCGCCACCAGTGCAAATATAGGGAACAAAGCAGCATATTACATACACTGGCCGTCAAAATTGGCCACCAGTGCAAATAAACGCGGCAGCAAAACAAGAGAATAACTGAAACAACTTCAGAAGAGCTCAAGAAACGTGGTATCCACCATGCTGGCAATAAGCTTAGCAAGCTTATTAGCTTTGTCCCGTTTGGCGCTAACATCCTCCAACGCTTGCTGTTGCAATAGAAAGTATGCATCTGAATGCTCCAGGGACATCCCAGTCCTTCCGCTTCTTGTCACAGCACAGTTGATCGATGTCTTTCATCTTGTATTTGAGACTCAAGAAACCGAACTGATTCATACAGTGAGTTTGAATAGCTTGTGCAAACAGTAGTGGCCAGTAACTCGAACACTAAACCAAGACATGACTTTGGGGTTGTCTCACTATCTCCGTGATAGTCTTCCTTAGCTATTTTATCAGCTTTGTTGGAGACCAACAAGGATGTGTCACTATCCTGAACCTTATCTGCATTACTTCCTTTACCATTGCTTAATAAGGCACTCTTCCCCAATATTCTGTTAGCATTCTAAAAGAAGAAACAAGCAGACACATAACAGGTTTAGCATGTACTAGTATATGAAACTCATTTCAGTGAACCGGTTCATTAGTAAGGTGGACATGATTAAACTACCAAGTCTTCTATTGCCAAGTACTAGTACATAATAAAAGCATAAAACAAACATATATCTATGTCCTATGGTCACTGCATTGTCTTGCCAAATCAAAATAGACACACGGTTCAAATCATATCAGTTCAAGACAAAGCAGTAGTGAAAGAATACAGAGCGTGGGAAACTACACGGCACAACAAGATTTCAGATGGGTACCACGGGTCTACATGTACAACAACACTATTGGCTCTGTTGTGATGCTAGTAATGTGCATGATATGACAAGTCAACTGTATACACAATTGAAATTGAAATCAACAGAGCTATTGATAAGAGCAAGCCTGTTAAAGAAACATGCGTGAACATACCTGATGTGCCATTGGAGTTTCGATTGGATCCTTCAATTTAAAAATAAGTTTGTATGAGTAAATACAGTGATATAAGAGCAAAGCAGTATTCACGATGGCAATCATAGTTAAAAAAGGCGCGCCTAAGCGAGCGCTTAAGCGCGCCTAGGCTCTAGGCGTTGGCGAAACGAATTGCATGTAATATGCTTAATCTGTGCATAACTGCGCATAAGCATGCGCTTTGGTCAGTAAAACGCAAGGCGGTGGCAAAACGCACAATTAACGCCTAGCGCTTTTTTAAACTATGATAGCAATGGAATCTTAAATTAGAACAGTTATTCTTTAGGTTTAGGCACTTGTTCTACATGAATGGAGTACAGTAAGATGCAAGAATATAGTACTTAAAAATAGAAAATGAGCTCATAGACCTTACCACATTCCCAGTCATCGTCTAGTAAATGTGTCTCAGGAAAACGTAAGGGAATTTGATGAGTTTCTTTGCCGGTGAAGTACGTTTTCTTCAGGTAATTCTGATACTGCCACCAAGCATTCTTGATGATAGCAGAGGTATTAGCACAGGTTACCTCATCCCGAGTTTCCAAATCGGTCCTTCTCTATAGAGAAAAATGGGAAAATTTGTTGTATTATAACCATCATGGAGGTAGGATGTATGGGACAAACCAAAGTAATTGCCATGAATAACATTACTTACACATAACTCCTGGACAAACACCTGCAACTGGCATTTTCCTTCATCTTTAGTATAATATTTCCAAGATGAGAAGATACGCACATACGATTTAACAACATCAAATGCGATAGATCCTAAACTACGACTAGATGGTTGTGCTTCCTCCATAGGAATAGGCGTACTAACTGGTGGAGTTGGGGTTCGCCGTGGTGGTACTGGCCCTTTGGGCACTTGAGCTGCCTTACTAACTGCTCTTGTTTGGGAGCTCTGTGGTGGAGATGGTGCTGTGTCAACAGGAACTGGGTTACTATCTTCTAGGGTTGGGGTTAGATTGGGTGAAGCTGGTTCTTTGTCCATCGCAGTAGGGGTACAATCTGCAAGAGTTTGGGTTATGTGTGGTATGACCGGGGTGCATGTACAACCGGGGTGCTGTCTCCACCAAGAGGTAGCACTGTTTTAGTTGGTTCTCTATCCATCGCAGTAGGGTTACAATCTGTGAGAGTTTGGGTTATCTGTGGTAGGGCTGGTTCTCGTGCATGTACAACCGGGGTGCTATCTCCACCAAGAGGTAGCATTGTTTTATTTGAAGACCGTGTTTTTAGTCCCCTTGATGCTGGCATCACCCGCTCCAATTCAAATGGCTGATAAAGAGGAAACATAGTTGAATGTACAGACATTGTATGAGAGACAGATGCAATAGATAGTGTGGAAAAAAGAGGGCATGAAATAGTTGACATGTATATTGTTTAACTAAAACGGATAGCATGACATAATTTCACATATATGATGTCTATCTAAACTGGATAGCATAGCATAACATAATTCAAAGATATGATGAATAACTAAATAGGATCGCATGACATAATTCACCTACATGTTATCTAAGTAATCAGGATCGCATCATTTAATTCACATATGTGATGTATATGCTAAACAGAGGGCATTAGATATGATGTCTGTACTAAGAACATGGTGTTGAATATTGTGTATATGATGTCTAAACTATGCAATGCAAGGCACCATATGCATGATATGAGCAGTATAACCATGCCAAGTTAGAACATACACCTCGGTGGGGGAATATGACTGGTCATCTGTCTCTGAATCCATCTCTGAGGAGCTATCGGGACCCAACAAGAGATCTGCTTCGACAGGTAGCACTGTCTACTCTGAAGGCCTTGTTTTCACTCCAGATTTTTCAATCTCCCACCCAAATGGCTGATTCACAGGAAGAGTAGTTTAATGTACAAACATTGTCGACAAATGGAAATGTAATGAAGAAAATGATGGGAAAGATATCATTCAAATATATGATGCCTGGTTAAACAGGATGGCATTGCACATTTCACGTATATTATGGCTGGCTAAAAGACATGATATTGCATAATTCCCATATATGATATAGAAACTAAACAGGTGGCATTATAGAACATGTCTAAACTAAGAAGATGACATATATGATGTCAAAAGTAGGCACTGCAAGGCAACATATGCATGATATGACTAACATCATCATGCCAAGGTAGAGCAAACACCTTGGGGGGTAAATAGGAGTGGTCAGCGGCATCTGAATCCGCCTAAGAATAGATATCTTCCTCTGGATTACAATCTAGAGAGGGGTGGGGAGGGTTTGCCATTGAACCCACCATGGAGTGATGTCTGCATGACATTGTATTGCCGCGCAAAACTCTTCTCTTTTTCTCTACATGTTCAGCATGACTGTGTACAATATCTGACATGCATACGAAAAAAATATGGTGAGATTATGTAAGGAGAGCATGCAAAAATTTAGAGTGATGGTAAAAACCAGTGGATGGATCCAAAAATAATGATAGAAGGCTGATGATTGCTTTAATTTAATAAAAAGACAGATGATGATTGCTTTACTATTTGTTTCCCACCCAAGATGAACAACATAGGCATACCCTAGGTGAACCAGATATTAGACAAAGATACTATTCATTACTTCCTCGATACGTGCCCCACAACTAATTTAGAACTCAAGTTTGAACATTAATTTGGACCTGACTTGGAGTCCAAGAGGTGAACAGGATGATAAAGTAGCAGGTAATTTTAAGCAACGCATAACATAAGCAGAAACAAAAGAGCGCGACCTCTCTTGTGGACCCATGTACTCCTCAGGTTCATCTGCTGAGTCGATGATGGTGATGCCATTGCGGTGGGTGCCGGCGGCAGGGAAGGAGATCTGAGGCGGTGAAAGACGGTCAGGAGACGTGATGTCTGGTTTGGTGGATGTTTCTCTCGATGGAGCATCTCAGTTGAGGTGGACGGCGTCGCGACAGGAGCAGGACAAACCACACAAAGTTCCCTTCGACACCTACCTGTAACTAAAGTAATTCTGTAAGGGCTCATTTGGCTTGCATGATTTGAAAAACGCAGGGATAGGAAAAACACCGGAATAGGATAGGAATGCACATGGTAAACAAAGCATTTGTGAACACGTGATTTCTGTCAACTTGAGTGTTTGGTTTACAGGAATTGGAAGAGTAGAGGAATGCAAAGAAACATGGCCAAAATAAAGTGAAACCATATGAAAGCGTGTACAGTTAGAATGTTATTCTGCCACTAATGCACTTGGTGTTGTTTTCATGCATAGGATTTTGAAAAGTAGGTCCAGGTGGATGTTTTGCTTCATTCCTTTCAACAAAATGCATGAATAATTGAATAGTAGAGTGCCATTGGAAAATTACCTATTGCTATGCTTTTCCGTTGAACCAAAATAGCCCTAATGGATCGACATGAATGTATAGTAATAAGTGATGCAACAAGTGTACAATCTCTTTCCCGTAGCCGTGTCGACCTCAGCATCATTGGGTTGGTCGCTGAAGTAGTTGAGGCAGAGGTGGCTGTCGGTGGTGTGGAGGAAGATCTGAGGAATCCGTAGATGGCGTCCAGGGCACTGCTCTATTGTGATGGATCGTTCTGTCATTGGAGCAGCCCCGGTGAGCCGTAAGACGTCAAGGCTGAAGCAGCACAAGACAGACATCGTCAATCTCAAGTAGGATTTAGCATCTCCAATAGATGATGTAAAATAGATGTAAAATTTACATCACCAAAAACCACCTGACTACAACAGATGAGGTAAAAACTGTTGACTATGAACTTAACTGTCGAAACTGAAATTTACTGTGGAATCTGAATGTTACTATCGAAACTGAACGCAATGGTAGCAGAGAGGCACTTGACATGTAGTTTAGGGAGGGCCTACAGTTCATCTTCAACCTGCACCCCCCTGAGACGCCAGCCACCACCGGCCCCATCGCCGCCTGGCCGCCCCAAAACAAGTACCCACCGCCGGTCTGCCGCCGCCCCGGCCAGCCCTATAGGCCCCCCGCCCCCACCCTGAACCCTAAGATAGATAGAGGGGTACCTCTCCAGCGACCCCCCGTCCCCACTGCGGGTGGTTCTTCCTTAACTCCGGCGAGCCCCCACCCCCTGAAAATCGACTGACCCAAAAGTCGATTCAGTCGCCTGAAGTGTAGCTAAATCGGAGCAGAGCAGCAGCACGAGCGAGGGGGAGAGCAGCAGCAGTAGCGCGAGCGAACGAGAGCCGGAGCAGAAGCAGCTGGACGAGCGAGCAATCGAGAGCCAGAGCAGCAGCAGCGCGAGCGAGCGAGAGCCGGAGTAGCAGCAGCAGACCCGGCTGGTATGGATGTCGCCGCCGAAGGGGCCTCGCACTTGGGGAGAGCTGCCTTGGAGATGTCGCCCGCAGCACCAACTTCAAGGTAGCCGCTCCATGGGGGTGCGGGATGGAGCACCGTCGGTGCCGGGAGGTCGTGCTAAGGAGAAGGTGCGATGCGATGAGTGTACAACCTCTTTGGTGGCGTCGAGTAGGCCTCGGCTTCGTCCGAGGAGTCGGTGAGGATGTTGCGGTTCCGGTGGAGCAGGTTAAGGCAGTGTTGTGAGGATGGAGTAGCCGCGATAGATGACGCGATCGTCGAAGCAGCTCGTTGGAGGTGGAGGACGAGGCGGCTGAACCGGCGGGACGACGAGATGGATGACGAGTCCTCATCCGGGGAGGTGGACGAGGGACGTCGAGCTGTTGCGGTGGATGACGTCATCGGGGAAGAGGCTCCGGCTAGGCAGCGGTGAGGTGGCGGACAGAGGAGGGTGGGATTTCGCGGCTGGAGTGGAGAGGTTATGGCGGCCTGGGATTTCGAATGGCAAAAAGGAGGCGATGGGAGGGGGTGAACCATGACTTAGGGACGCGCTTGTCCAAAATGTAGGGTGTGTTACAAAAGTACCCCCCACCGATTTGAACTAGCAACCCGTTTGGTTCAGGGTTAGAAGGGAGATTTCACGTGTCAGGGTTTGGTAGCTGGAGGGAGTTCTCGCGCGCATTGTAATTTTGGGATAGCAAGGGGCGGGTTGTGAAGGCGCCACTTTTGGGAGCACGATATCTGAATTTTCAGGATATAACAAGGCGCGGGTTGAATTTTAGGGACGAGCCTAATGTGTAATATTGTACTTGTACATACCAAATCAATTTGCACTTCCCTCAACCAAAAAGAAAACAAAAAAAGTAAAAATATTCACACCACACAAATAGAGAGTCTTGCCCCGTTTTACTATAAAAATGCTATTCAAAGCTACTCCCTCCTTCCATCTATATAGGGCCTAATGCGTTTTTCGATGCTAACTTTGACCAAATATTAGAGAAATAATATATGAGATGCAACTTACACAAAGCACACCGTTAAATTCGTCTGTGAAAGGTTCTTTCAATGATATAATTTTCACATTGTGCTTGTCATGTACTATTAATCTTGTCAATAGTCAAAGGTGGTCTTAAAAAACGCATTACGCCCTATATAGATGGAAGGAGGGAGTATGAGTCCATGTTATGTCCAATTAAATTTTTTCGCTTGCTGTATAATGCATGTAACCTACTCATACCAACATTTTAGTGCATTCCAAATGTCTATACTACCGCTGAAATTCGAACTGAATTTGAATTCATTTCTCTATTTCAATAAGAATCTACAATCATGATTGCTGCCAACTTCAACCATCATTCGTGTATTACCTTAATAACACACCACATGATTACTATAGAGATAGATATGAACTATGTGTACCACATGAACTCGAATTCTATTTTTTGAATACACTTGATGTTGATTCCAAATAATAGTACATTTGATGTACTAACTATATATTCATAATCTAAACCATGTTCCATACGTGTACACCATATTTATCACACATAGTATAGTACCCCGCCCCCTACATTATGACAAGTATTTAGACCTAAGCTGCAAAAGCCACACATTAGCCCAAATTATGATCAATGTTCTATATATTATACGTAGTACTAGCAAGATGCCCATGCGTTCCACAAAACATCAACATGATGAAGGGGAGGCCTAATTTGCAAATATGGAGAGGGGTGTGGGTATCTTTTTTCAAAATTGCCATAGTTTCCTTCCTATCCGTCAGATATAAATCGGACGGCCTATATTGCAGGATGGCAGGCACACCATCATCAACAACTCCGTTTTTTATAGAGATAAAATATATTATATGTAGTATAACATGTTCATAACCACACCATGTGTATCACCGTTATATATGTTCACACATGCGTCGGTTTAAAACACTATGATAAATTCTTCAAATATCCGAATTCGTTTTTTATAATGAAGTATGATCTCTATTCGTCTTTTACACACACACAATCCTCTTATCTTTGTAGGTAGCTAGCGCTAACTTTCTCCCGTGCATGCACACGCCTGCATCCCTCTCACCCTCCCTCAGCATTCTCTAGCTCCATTGCGCAAATTCATCTTTTCACTTTAGGTTGTTCACCCACGGTGTGGGTAGGCCCCCCAGCTCCTTATTTACGGCACACATCGATCGATATGCCTCTCTAGCCAGGTGTGCCTAGCACAAACACAAGCTTCCCCTCTTCTCTTATCACCGTCCATGCCTCACTCCCACCACTCTTTTCATTGATCTCGTACTCGCACGCTCCTTCCCCCTCGATATAGTATGACTCTCGCACCACCTCCTAGATGCATCCCTCTCTCTCTATCCTTCTCCCCGTGCCTCATTTGCTTCTAACACACACATGCATGTATACCGATCAATCTCCCAACATATACCTAGGTCGAATTTAACTATTCCCCCCATCGATCGACGTACCTCACAAGTTATGTCTCTCCTTTCTCTGACAAAGGACCATTGATCTTCCTATGTAGTTATGTCTTCTTACCACAACCATATCGTCCCCCCCTCATCATTTGTGCATGCCTCCTGACCCGTCTCTCACACGCACATGCATAGACAGGCAGCCATCCCCTCTCTTATTGATATTGCAGGCGTGCCCTCCGGTTGTCTAGCAAGCCTATCCCACCATTCGTTAGAAGCAACTCCACTACCACCCCCTCTAACACTCTAGCTCTGTCTCTCTCCCAACCTTATTCCTCTCCTACACATATGCATGGATGCCGATCGATCTCCCTTAATACATGAGGTAGATCGATCTCCCTTAATACATGAGGTAGGCCTCTCTCCTCCTCCACACATATACCAGCCATTATACCTCTATAGTTAATTAGCCCTCCCTCCCCCCACCACACACGGATAGTCGAGCGCTGTAGGTAGGTATCCATGCCACAGAGACAAACTGCACATGTCCCCTCTCTCATTCTAGTAGGCCAGCCACTCTATATCTTTGACATGGGCACACACAAATTCGATGGCACTCTTTATCGACCGCGCACGCGCACACACACACACATCATCCCTCTCTTCGATTCTATGGACACCTCAAGTTGATGATACCTCCACTCTCTTCTCGTGGATCGCCCCCTCTATATATATGATATATCCAGGACTCTATTTCACACACATTGCATATGTTACATTTTTTGATTGAACCCCCCCCCCCAAACAAAACTCTCATGAACCCACACACCATATCTCTCTACGCTTGTATCTCTCTCACACAACCCCACATAGGTGGTGTACGTATACAAGAAGAGAATAGGTGACCGTGCACGTACTCACGCTTCGTGCCCAGCCACACCCGTGCGGGTACACGGTGGAGCTCATTTATGTACAAAATGGCAGCCCATGTGCTAATTTGAACGCGTGTAGCGGTTGTTTACCTACGGAGGTCGTGTACCATGCGTGCACGAAACAAAGTTCGACTTGATGCGTTGGCACGTTATTTTTAAATAAAGTTATATTTCTCAATGACACGTACACAGAATATAAAATGATTTTTATTTGAGAAAAAGGTAGTCCGCTCCACTATATACAATGGAGCCTCCCTTCCTGGTTATTCTCTCTTCAGAGTATCTCACACAAGGTTGCGGTAGCCCCTCTCTCTCTCACCGTTGGTCACTGATCCGGCCGCATCCCGTTCGCCGGCGGAAAGGGAGGACGTGCATCGTTCTCCGTTCGACGGTGCCGAGGCAGCACGTCCCGATCTGTGGTACACGCCGTTCTCACTGACCAAGCTCCGGCGCGGTAGGTCCTACGCCACCTGCTCGTTGCCGCAGTATGGGCAGATTCCGCCCGCCGCCGCTCACCTAGTTACATCCCGACGACCTCCAGGTATCCCCTCCGGCCTTGCTCCACTACCCGTCTTCCCACGTCGCTGCATGTGGATCTTCCATAGTTCTTTGCACAAAACGTAGCTCGTCTGGCGTACTTTCCATATTGCAATCTCGTCCTCACACCATTTTAGACAAACACAACCGTGTTGTTATCTTCCCTTAGGACAAGGAATATGCTTGTTTTTTGTCGTCGCAACTGTCATCAACAATATTTGTCTTTTTATAAATTTCAAATGGGCATATTTTAGAGTGTAGATTCACTCATTTTGCTTTGTATGTGTACTCCCTCCGTTGCTAAATATTTGTCTTTCTAGAGATTTCAACAAGTGACTACATACAGAGCAAAATGAGTGAATCTACACTCTAAAATATGTCTATATACATTCGTATGTAGTAGTCCATTTGAATCTCTAAAAAGACAATATTTGAGTAGTCACTCGTTGAAATGTCTAGAAAGACAAATACTCCGGAGTATATTTAAGAAACGAGGGGGTAGTGCACAGCCGCATGGGAGACTCAGACCGGTCGTTGTGCCGCATTAATAGTGAGTAATGAGCAGTCAAATCATAAGCCCCACCTTTCCCATTGTAAGTTGCTCAGAAGAAGCAACCATCAATAAGCTCTTCTTTGAATCCACTCATACTACTCCATCCATCATTGTTTATAGAGCGCGCTTCAGAAAAAGAGAAAATCTCTGGGACCAAGGCGACTAGCAATCAGCCTGAAAAATAGCATTGGTAGTTATAGCACGGCGTCTATTACTAGAGAAAATAATGCATACACACATGCATGCAGTGCTTCCACCCTGGGTACACACATGCATGCACTTACTCCACTCCGTAGTACTACATCAAGAGAAAATTGCGGTTACCACGCCCTAATTAATTGAGCATTAAACCAAACGCGTCTAAAGTCTCTCTAGTGGTGGAAATGCGTTGAGAGAAATGCATCATAATGAAGCACGCCCTGTAAACTGTGATGGATGGAGGAGTGGTATGAAGGTGCAAAACCAAGTACGCATATGGCCAGTCGGTAAACGCACCTCCTCTTGGCATATCACTGACATGTGGGACCGGAGTGTGAGCAAACCGATCTCAATTGACGGCAAAATGGCCAACCCGCCGTTCCTTGAGAGAGACGAGGAGTGATGACCCACAAGTATAGGGGATCTATCATAGTCCTTTCGATAAGTAAGAGTGTCAAACCCAACGAGGAGCAGAAGGAAATGATAAGCGGTTTTCAGCAAGGTATTATCTGCAAGTACTGAAATAAGTGGTAACAGATAGTTTTGTGATAAGATAAATTGTAACGAGCAACAAGTAACAAAAGTAAATAAAGTGCAGCAAGGTGGCCCAATCCTTTTTGTAGCAAAGGACAAGCCGGAACAAGCTCTTATAATAGGAAAAGCGCTCCCGAGGACACATGGGAATATCGTCAAGCTAGTTTTCATCACGTTCATATGATTCACGCTCGATACTTTGATAATTTGATATGTGGGTGGACTGGTGCTTGGGTGCTGTTCTTACTTGAACAAGCATCCCACTTATGATTAACCTCTATTGCAAGCATCCGCAACTACAACAAAAGTATTAAGGTAAACCTAACCATAGCATGAAACATGTGGATCCAAATCAGCCCCTTACGAAGCAATGCATAAACTAGGGTTTAAGCTTCTGTCACTCTAGCAACCCATCATCTACTTATTACTTCCCCATGCCTTCCTCTAGGCCCAAATAATGGTGAAGTGTTATGTAGTCGACGTTCACATAACACCACTAGAGGCTAGACAACATACATCTTATCAAAATATCAAACGAATACCAAATTCACATGACTACTAATAGCAAGACTTCTCCCTTGTCCTCGGGAACAAACGTAACTACTCACAAAGCATATTCATGTTCATAATCCAAGGGGTAATAATATGCATATAGGATCTGAACATATGATCTTCCACCAAATAAACCAACTAGCATCAACTACAAGGAGTAATCAACACTACTAGCAACCTACTAGCACCAATCCCAGACTTTGAGACAAGAATTGGATACACGAGATGAACTAGGGTTTGGAGATGAGATGGTGCTGGTGAAGATGTTGATGGAGATTGCCCGATCCTGATGAGAGGAGTGTTGGTGATGACGATGGTGATGATTTCCCCCTCCGGGAGGGAAGTTTCCCCGGCAGAACAGCTCTGCCGGAGCTCTAGATTGGATCCACCAAGGTTCCGCCTTGTGGCGGCGGATTCTCGACCCGAAAAGTTCCTTCCTATTTTTTTCTCATCGAAAGACTTCATATAGGAGAAGATGGACGTCAGAGAGCCACCAGGGGGCCCACGAGGTAGGGGGCGCACCCTAGGGGGGGGCGCCCCCCACCCTCGTGAGCAGGGTGTGGGGCCCCTAGCCTTCATCTTTGGCGAGGATTTTTCTTTATTTATTTTAAGACGTTCCGTGGATTTTCAGGACTTTTGTAGTTGCGCAGAATAGGTCTCTAATATTTGCTCCTTTTCCATCCCAGAATTCCAACTGCCGGCATTCTCCCTCCTTATGTAAACCTTGTAAAATAAGAGAGAATAGCCATAAGTATTGTGACATAAAGTGAAATAACAGTCCATAATGCAATAAATATCGATATAAAAGCATGATGCAAAATGGACGTATCAAAGAGCGAGAACACACACTAGTAGAAAAAGGGTCAAACGTGAAGCACATTAGTGCCGGTTTGAATTTGAGCCGGCACTAATGGTACCATTAGTGCCGGTTCGAACGGCTATGCATTAATGCCAGTTCGTGTTGAACCTTTAGTACCGGTTCGTGCCACGAACCGGTACTAAAAGGGTGATAGCAGGCTGGCGTCAGGCCGGGGCCCCACGATCACCTTTAGTCCCGGTTCGTGTCACAAACCGGTACTAAAGGGCTAACCTTTAGTACCGGTTTGTGCCACGAACCGGTACTAAAGGTGTCTGACCTATAGTACCGATTTGTGACACAAACCGGCACTATAGGGCAATTTTCAAACTCTACCCCCTCCCCCCGTGTGTCGCGATTTCAGTTCTGAAAAAATCAAAAGAAAATGATAAAAACTTCAAAAAATAAAATCCTTCGAGTGGTAGTTATATTACTACATCTACTAGTTAGGAAAATTTGAAAACTTAAATTTGGACATGTTTTGGAAAAAGTGTAGGGAAAATGTAAAACGGCTATAACTTTTGCATACGATGTCGGAAAAAACGTATAATATATCAAAAATTCAGCATGAAAATCCGCATCCGATGGAGACGGCCTATGGCCTGTTTGCAATTTTTTAGAATCCTCAAATTCCAAAAGGAAAAAATGATATGGTCAAATTTAAGTTTTTTTTAATTTTTTTGTTAAATCTGGTCAAACTACTTATTCAAGAAGTATTAATGTTACTACATAATTATTCAAGAATATTAGTGTTTCTAAATAATTATTTCAATTTTTTGAATTTTGGTCAAATCTGGTCAAACTATGGTCAAACTTATTCAAGAAATATTAGTGTTACTAAATAATTACTGTTTTTTAGAATAATAGTTTCAAACTCAAACAGTGAAATGTGTGACTTCATGCTCAAGCTAAACTCCTGAGGGTTAATAGGATTGGCATCTTACTGTCAGGAAAACAACAAGTGCAGACTTGGAAACGAAGGAGAATAGAACTCGAAAGTTAAGCGTGCTCGGGCTGGAGTAGTGAGAGGGATGGGTGACCGGTCGGGCAGTTAGATGATTTGGAATGAGTGATCCACACTTGAGCAGTTAAGAGAGGTGATTAGAGACTAAATCACAAAATAATTCAGAAAAATTAAAAATCGAAAAAATAATCAAAATTTTTTTTCCAAAATTTTCAAAAAAAAATTCAAAAAAAACCTTTAGTACCGGTTGGTAACACCAACCGGTACTAAAGGTCCCCCATACCAGGGCGCGAGCTCACGCCACATGAAGGCACTTTAGCGCCGGTTCGTGCCGAATCGGTACTAAAGGGGGGGCCTTTAGTGCCCACCAATTAGTGCCGGTTATGGAACCGGCACTAAAGGCCCTTACGAACCGGTTTTAAAGCTCCGTTTTCTACTAGTGACACAGGCGGGCTCGCACGGAGGCCAAGATATATTCAAGCATGGTTGATCGATATCATCATTACATGTTGGGCTGCCGTATTCCGCCCTTCTTCGGAATAAATGTGTACTTTATTACAGGTTAAAAAATTAAGAGTATAGAGGCTCCACAATGCGGTTCTAGTAATAGTACTACTCGTACTACTAAACCTTGCGCTTGGCTCTTCGCCTCTTCGTGAAGTCGAACAATGATGGCACTCCGCATGTTCGGTACTAGTACAGTGTATGCCTCTGGCAATTTGACACCGAATGAACTGATGCATGTCCACCGCCTGGGCGAGGGTACGTTGCATTATTCAAACGGCGTAAGTGAGCTTCACCTTTTCCTGCAAGCTTCTTCTCGTTCTGCGAGTTGATGGGACACACCAACAAGTAGTGCTAGTCCATACTCCCTCCTTTTCGGTTAATATGGCTTAATCTTTTTTGCGGGTAAATGAGAGAGCTTTATTCATATATAAGCATTCTTAGGATGATCAACCAAGACACTGGTCACTAGGAAGCGAGGTACCCCGCAAAAAAGAAGTAGGAAGCGAGGTGTTTCATCAAGCCAGCTCTCGGCCACATTCAAAGTGCAGCAAGCACGGTTCGCACAAATATGCGCCGCAAGGTTTGCTAGCCTATTTACATGTTGAATAAATAAAAATAGAAAATATTACCGAGCGCTCCTATTTGTAACAGGATATGAGCCAGAATTAAGCGAGAATTGTGGCGAGTGTTCCATGCAATCAACTTCCATTATCACATGTGAGAACCCTCGAAGAGAACCAAATGTGTTGAAGATTGCTTTATCACATTTTAAAAATATAATAAGAGTGCAGATGCTCCTCCATCCAGTTCCTAGTACTAGTATAGTACATACCTCTATAGACTATAGTAGTAGTTCTAGTACTAGTAAACTTTGCACTTGGTTGTTCACCTCTTCGGGAAGTGCAACAATAATAGTACTAGTACAGTGTATGCTTCTGGCAATCTGACACCGAATTAACTATTGCACGTCCACCGCCTGAGCGAAGGAGAGCTTGCATTAGTCAAAAGTTTTTCCTTGTCCTGCGAGCCACCGCGCGTAAGCTTCTCCCGTCCTGCAAGCTTCTCCTCGTTCGGCAATTTGACGGGACACAACAAAGTAATGCTAGTCCATATTGCCTCCTCTCCGGTTAATATGGCTTAATTTCAAACGAGATAAATACACTGTCTGTCACTGTATATTTGTAAAAATACAGCCAGTGGACTTCATAATACGCTCATTGCGCTAAATATATACATTTTCCGGTGTTTATACGGTCACTAGCTCACCCTGGCTCAGTATGTGTGTGCATGCACATGTAGGTTGAGCACTTGAGTGTGACCGTGTGTGTTCCGTCGTGTGCTCGGACATGCATGCATTAGGGCGTCGCGCGCGTTTTTGTGTCCATGTGTACGTGTGACTGTTGCATACACGTAGGGGGAGTATGTGTAGGGGCCACTAAAGGAGCAGTCAAATCACACAGTAAGTTAGTCGGAAGAAGCAACCATCATTTCACTCTTCAATCACACGTACGCAATATAAAATGGTTGATATGGAGAAAAAAATAAAACCACTATATATACACCAGTAGGAGCCTAAGCTACAAGCCTGCTTGCTTGGGTTGCTCTCTTCACAAGCATTGAACAACGGTGGCCACACCGCTGGTCACATATCCGACCTGATCCCGTAGCTAGGGGAAGGGAACAATGTTCTGTGTAGATACGGTCGACATCGGCGAGGGAGAAACTCCACAGTCGGTGCGTCCCAATCGGGGGCCACCACGGTATGGGCCGATGCCGCGTCCCAACCGCCCTTCTCGCTACAGCCTGACGTCCGTTTGGAAAATATTAGTGCATGCCAACAAAAATAATACTAGTATCGCTGTTTCGTTTCGAAAAAAGCATATAAGATGTTACTTCTTACCCAAAGGATCTTTATATCCAACAGACACAAAATATCCATTCGACTGTTCGAAATTACTTTCACTGCTGATCTGATGTCGAGGTAATTGCTACATCGCCACCAAAACCCACCATCTCTTAAGCTAAAGTAGACTGAGCTAACCCCTATATTAGCATATTACTAAGATAAACAGAAGGCACTATAGAATCATTTAGGACGTGAGCTTGTCAATCTGAATGTGGAGGGACACCAACTTAGTCCAGGCCAGCAGCTTGGGCGGAACTGTGAAGTAGGTCAGCTCCTGCACGGCGATGTCGCCGGGATCCCTGCTGCTTGTCACCTCCATTTCCACCTTGACGGCGTCGGTCCTGCCTTTGGGCTCCCCGTCAGGTCGTTCGCCCATAGCTTGACCACGTAGTGCGGCAGTGGGGATGCCCCCGCTCTGATGCAGACGACCGACACTGCGATAGGCGCGCCGATGTCGAGCATGCCGCCGACCAAGAAAAATGCGCGGCCATCCTCCTTTGCGAACAGCAAGAGCCGTGGCTCCGACAGTGGCACTTGCAACCAGAGCGCCTTGTCGTACTGGATCCTGTGCATGGGCATGGGATGCACGGTGCTGATGTGGTGGGAGAGCACCGGCGGCTGGCCTTCGTAGCCACAGACGGGCACGGGGCATTTGCAGGGCACGAGCGGACACACGCTCTGGTGATCGGCGAGCTTGTGTTAAGTGACGTAGAGCCCATAGCCTTCGTGCGGGCACTCCACCCTTAACAAGGAGAGGACGATGTCCACCGCCGTGTTCCGCACGTCAAAGCCACCGCCTCGCTCGCACTTCTGGCACTGGCGCTAGTTCCCGGGGTGCTCGACGCGACAATTCGCGCAAGCCAGGTGCCCTCCCTTGTACTGCACAAATCAATCGAACAACACATCAATCAAGAAACCTGCACCTTGCTCGATCAGCCGAATGGACGAGGTGTATTAGAACCTCATACACTGGAGGCTTCAAGGGGCGGAAGCACAAGGGGCAGTGGAGCAAGGTGAGGTCCATCGAGAACATAGAGATCTCCATCATCGGGTCCTGTTCCGTCTGCATGATCTTGCCCTCCTCGTGCACAACCATCTCTCACTTTATTAGGGCCGGGGCATTACAAAGCTTTACCATCACATATTCATACTACTTCAAGGTGCATTGAATCAACACATGCAAGTATCAAAAGGAGAGTCACGGCATGCATGCATGCGTTGTAATTAATGCATCCGTAAACGCAAATTATTGAAATATATCGAGTGTAGTGCTTTGATGTGTCGCCTCAACTCGTACAAGACCGAGAAGTTTTATTACTACAACGCCCTCCCGCTTTAACCGCACCTGCCTTTGGCTGCATGACAGGTGGGCCACCGACCTATTGGGCCCACCTATCATGGACGCAAAGGCAGGAGAAGTAAGTCAATGAAGCTGCGTCCCTCCCTCGCCCAAGAGCGTGGTGGCTGGCAGGACTAGGAGAAGCTTTTTCGTTCGCTACACACTCTCCCTCCCGTACGCAGTGGACATGAAGCAGTTTAATCGGTGTTAGATGGCTAGAAGCATACTATAGTACTCCTCCACTACAGTAGTACTCCCGAAGAGGCGAAGAGCCAAGCACAGCCCGGACACTCGTGTGGCAGTTTCATGTGTAGAGTAGTCTAGGATAGCGTGTACCGTGCCTGTAAGCTTAAAATCATTAGGGTCGGCTCCATGCTATATTTTTGATTAAAATAATCTTCTGGCCCTACCTGTCATCCTAGTGATTCTAGTTTGCACGCTCATCTGGTCAAGACAGGAATGTATATTTTAATTTGTGGTGGGGTAAATGTTAGAGGTTGCAGCAAATGGAGTATTGTACACTGCAGGTCTTTCAGCATTAACTCGTACAATGAGGAGAAGCTTGATTTTACTACTACACGCCTTCTCCCTCGCCCATGCGCGCGGTGGCTCGGAGACGAGGACAGGCTTTTGCTTATAGTACTACAACAAGCTATCCCTCCCGCTCGCGGTGGACGGACATGCAGCAGTGGATTCGATACTGTAGAAGAAGTAGTAGTAACATCATTGTTCGTCTTATCAAAGAGGCGAAGAGCCAAGTGCAACCCGAACATGGCAGTTGCGAACCTTGGAGCACGCATATAGCCAGGCTCTTGCATGAGACAAAATTGCTATGTGAGCCCACTATTGTAGTACTCCCTCCGTCCGGAAATACTTGTCATCAAAGTGAATAAAAGGGGATGTATCTAAATGTATATTAGTTCTAGATACATCTTTTTATCCATTTTGATGAAAAGTATTTTCGGACGGAGGGAGTAGTTGCTAGTATAGCCCTGTAAACCAGAAAGGAGAATTTTCCTTTCTAGAGATTTCAACAAGTGACTAGACTACACCGAGACAGAGTACATATGGAGCAAAATGAGTGAATCTACACTGTAAATAAATACGTAGTTCTCTCATTTTCCTCTTGGCCTTGGACGTGGTGCACAATATTGAGTATACTAGTACTATCATCTTGAAATTTACGAAGTCACCATAGGCACCTCATCGTCGACGGGAACGTCTCCTGACACACGATAGACGCGAGCGGTAGTCGCCTCCATAGGTGCTTGAATGCCAAGGAGGGAGAGGGTAGTGGTTCCCGAGACGTTGAACGGTCAATGATGCATCCTCAAATTACTCTACATGCAGAGGGGATTAATTGGAGAAGCAGAAAAGAGCCAGCATGATGTGAATGCAACAGAGTTTGGATTCTCATATAAAGGCGCCCCACCACTCCAATCCATCTACTCCTTAGTCTCTGCGCAACACTGCTCACTCCAATCCAAGACCAAGTGACCAGAAGCCAGAAGCACCTATGGAGGTGATGGTCGCGAGCGACAATCGGCTGTGCCAAATCATCCAAGGCGCCGGCCTATGGCCCCGCACCGCGCATCATTTCTAGACGGTGATGGCGACCGCCGGCGTCGTAGCCCTCGCCGACACTGGCTTCTCCTCTCGCACGGACGACATGATGGTCAACTCCATCCGCAAGTTCGCCGACGTCAAGAAGCGTGTAATGGAAGCTCCTACTAGTCCTGCCAGCCACCACGCTCATGCGTGAGGGAGGGACGTAGCTTCATTGACAGGTGGGCCCAACAGGTGGTTGGCCCACCTGTCATGCAGCTAAAGGCAAGTGCAGTTAAGGCACTGGAGCTCAGTCCGAGAGGGAGAGGGCGTTGTAGTAATCAAACTTCTCGGTCTTGTACGGGTTGACGTGACACATCAAAGCACTGCACTCGATATAAGTCTTTTTACACATTTCAAATGGACTACTACATACGGATGTATGTACACATATTTTGCTTCGTATGTAGTCACATGTTGCAATCTCTAAAAAGACTTATATTTGGAAACGGAGGGAGTACAATGCATGCATGCCGTGACTTCCCTTTTGATACTTGCATGTGTTAATTTGATGCACCTTGCCAAATTTTGACTGTAAATTTAACTAACCAAATTTTCATGCATGTCACAAAAAATTACGGGGCTGTTTGGATTGTGACTATGTTTGTCCTATGTTGCCACATTATTTTTCCCACACTTTCCACACTTGCCTAAATTGAGTTGCTCAAATTGTTAGACACACTTTGGCTTGCATAAGGGAATATTGCCACACTTTTTGTGTCTATGACATGTGGGGTTCACTGCTAATAAAAAAATTCTTGTCTTAGGTGTGGCTAATAAAAAATACTTATATTTTGGAATGGAGGGAGTAGCAAATATAAATAATAATGCATGTTGGGGCAACCCACGTTTCTGATAATTTTAGCCGTGGGCTTGTTCACAATTTTTACGAGGGGGTGGTTGTTCATTTAATGGAGGGACTTGTACCAGACTTGAGCAATACAAAGTGCGACCTGGCACACCGTAACACCACTTGGAACAAGCGGGTAGCTATCTCAAAAAACAATCAACAACTAAAAAATGGCGACCTGGCACATAGTACACAATTTTAAATGATTGTTTTAATGGAGTGAAAAGGAAAACTACCCCAGTACGTATATATAGGCCGGAGCCTCCGCACTTGCTTGTTAGGGTTGCTCTATTCACACACTCTCATCCTCTCTAGATCTAAACAAGATAGGGGTGGTAACACTGTCTTTCTCCCTTCAAAAAACACTGTCTTTCTATCCTCACCGCTGGTTACAGATCCGAACGTACCCCCTCCGCCGGTGAAGGGGAGGAGGGGTAGCGTTTAGGCCGTCGTCGACAGCGAGGGAGGAGACCCACTGCCGGCCGCACCGAGCGGGAGGTCCTCCGATCCCTTCGTCGTTGCCCTAGTGTGGGCGGATCCGGCCTCCCGCCGCCCACCTATCCACATCCCGATGACCTTCAGGTATATCTTCCTTCGAAACCGCCTTAGCTCTACTTCCCCAGCTCGCTACATAGCTGCATGTGCACCATTTTCTACCTCTCAGCCCCTCTCGATCGGATGGTCCAACGTCACCTATTTTTTTCTTCTATTGTCAGAGGTAAAGCTACTTCTGTTGGGGATCGTAGCAGAAATTTAAAATTTTCTACGCATCACCAAGATCAATCTATGGAGTCATCTAGCAACGAGAGGGAGAGGAGTGCATCTACATACCCTTGTAGATCGCAAGCGGAAGCGTTCAAGAGAACGTGGTTGATGGAGTCGTACTCGTCGTGATCCAAATCATCGATGATCCTAGCGCCAAACGGACGGCACCTCCGCGTTCAACACGCGTATGGAGCGGAGATGTCTCCCGCGCCTTGATCCAGCAAGGAGGAGGGAGAGGTTGAGGAAGAGATCTCCAACAGCAGCACGACGGCGTGGTGATGGTGGAGCGGCAGTACTTCGGCAGGGCTTTGCCAAGCTCTTAACGGAGGAGGAGAGGTGTTGGGGAGGGGAGGGGCTGCGCCTTTTATGTGTTGTGCAGCCCTCCCCTCGCCCCTCTATTTATAGGGGAAGGAGGAAGGGGGCTGGCCCCCTCTAGATGAGATCTAGAGGGGGGCGGCGGCCAAGGGGAGGGGTCTTACCCCCCAAGCAAGGGGGGCGCCCCCTCTAGAGTTTCCTCCCCAACCCTAGGCACATGGGCCCAAGGGGGGATGCGCCCAGCCCAGTTGGGGCTAGTTCCCCTTCCTCTACGGCCCATGAGGCCCTCCGAGAGAGGTGGCCCCTCCCGGTGGACCCCCGAAACCCCTCTGGTGGCCCCGTTACAATACCGATATGCCCCCGAACCTTTCCGGTGACCGTATGACAACTTCCCATATATAAATCTTCACCTGCAGACCATTCCGGAACTCCTCGTGACATCCGGGATCTCATCCGGGACTCCTCATAACATTCGGTAATCACATACAAGTCTTCCTAATAACCCTAGCGTCATCGTACCTTAAGTGTGTAGACCCTACGGGTTCGGGAACCATGCAGACATGACCGAGACAAGTCTCCGGCTAATAACCAATAGCGGGATCTAGATACCCATGTTGGCTCCCACATGTTCCACGACGATCTCATCGGATGAACCACGACGTCGAGGATTCAAGCAATCCCGTATACAATTCACTTCGTCAATCGGTACGTTACTTGCCCGAGATTCGATCATCGGTATCCCAATACCTCGTTCAATCTCGTTACCGGCAAGTCACTTTACTCGTTCCATAACACATCATCACGTGACCAACCGTTAGTCACATTGAGCTCATTACGATGATGTCTTACCGAGTGGGCCCAGAGATACCTCTCCGTCATACGGAGTGACAAATCCCAGTCTCGATTCGTGCCAACCCAACAGACACTTTCGGAGATACCCGTAGTGCACCTTTATAGTCACCCAGTTACGTTGTGACGTTTGGCACACCCATAGTATTCCTACAGTATCCGGGAGTTGCACAATCTCATGGTTTAAGGAAAAGACACTTGACATTAGAAAAGCTTTAGCAGACGAACTACACGATCTTGCACTATGCTTAGGATTAGGTCTTGTCCATCACATCATTCTCCTAATGATGTGATCCTGTTATCAATGACATCCAATGTCCATGGTCAGGAAACCGTAACCATCTATTCATCAATGAGCTAGTCAACTAGAGGCTCACTAGGGACATGTTGTGGTCTATGTATTCACACATGTATTACGATTTCCGGATAACACAATTATAGCATGAACAATAGACAATTATCATGAACAAGGAAATATAATAATAACCATTTTATTATTGCCTCTAGGGCATATTTCCAACAACTTCATGGAGTCGAATCTTGTACTTGGTTCAAACAAGAAGGGCCTTTTTGGTTTGTGACTAACTTTGCCAAAGGTTGCCACACCTAAGGTTAGGCAAGTTTGACTAACTTAGGTGGGCGTTTGGTTCAAGCCACACCTTAGGCAAGCCACACTTGAGCCCCACATGGCATACACACAAAAAGTGTGGCAAGATTCCCTTAGGCTTGCGAACTTGTGGCTTTCATTTTGGTGAACTAAACTTAGGCAAGGTTGGCAAAAATGTGTGGCAAAATATGGCAATACTAGGCCTAGAACCAAACATCATACATCGGACTTGGTACAAACAGGAAGGAAAGGGGGTGAAAGTAGTACAGACTGGTCATCCAACCAGTCTCTTGGTCAAAAAGGAAAATATAGGGGTAACGCTGAACACAGTGGTATGACCAGGACTAGATTTGCTATCCACACATAGGAGTAGGTGGCTAGAGTGAAAAAAATGGGACCAACCCAGATATGTTTCTTGGATGTTTGTTTCTCGGGGCAACAAACTATGAATCACCACTTTATGCCCCTATTTAGGTACATGATGCTGGACTGCTGGTGCACCCACTGTCCCATGCCCTTATACCAAATATTTAGCTGTTCTTAATCTAATGCCCTTGGTAAAAAATGAAGCCATGCCACTGTTAGAAGCCATGAAAAGTTTAGCCAAATGTTTTTTCCTGTAGTTGTTTGAGACTCTGACTGTTTCCTCTGTAGCTTTTTGTGTAAACAGGGATATCCATTTCACCTGGTTACTGTTGTGACCTTTTGGTGCACTGCACAAAACTCTTCTTAAAAGGTCCTCTTAAAAGCAGTGACTTTTGTGCTGTTTAACTGGAATGTCAGAATGGAACAGTTGGTTCATTTCGGTGGAACTGCACAAAGGGAGATCTGTGTTCCAATCCTCATCATCCATATTGGCACCATAACCTTCCTTTAGGTAAGAATGATATTTAATGCATGTGTTCATCTCTATTTTGCGACTGCCATGAGAAAATAATGCTATTTTTTACTAGTACACTTGTACTCCCTCACCGACAAAACCAATTCTGAAATAGAAGGCCAATCATGTACTTGGTTTCACCAACTGGTGAGGAGAATGAGAAATAGAGCATGAAGAGGAGGAGGAAGAAGAATAAACAGTGCCAAGGCGATCTTGCTGAAGCCAGAGGCCTCAATCGAGGCCATTCAAGGGCTCCGGCAATGACTACCTTACATGTGAGACGATCCTCCAGGCAGCCCTTCCACTTCTGCTATCTCACTTAATTAATTAGGAGTACTTAAGTACCACTAATTTTTGCTGCCTAATTTTCCTATCGGAGTTAAACAAATCTTTAGTAGCACCCTATGCTGAATCATGTATGTGTGTATGTTTGTCTATGGAGGTGAATCATGTGGTGGAGCAGGGAGGGAATATTATTAGTGTCATGACATAATAGTGCTATTGTTTTGCATGTCAATTTATTGCCATTGGTTCAATGAGGCAATGTTTTGTGTATTGTCCATCATGAATTTGACGCTACTGTTAGAGTAATATGCTAATGTATTTCTATCATTTCTCACTAAGCTAATGAAGGTTTCACCTTGTTCCTACTTGTGCAAACAGGGATCATGTTGTGTCAATCATACATTTTAGTGGAACTACACAAGACAATACAATGAACTGTATCCCAGCCTGTGCTTTAATTCTGCTGGAAGTTCTTGATAATCTTTCGATATAATCTCCGCACTGGTAAACAAGAGTGATTTCAACCATACATTTGAAGTGCAAAAAATATATACTATTGAGTGATTCCAGTGAGTGCTTTATCATCTCTTATGGGACTACATGAATAAGCTTTTTTCCTCAGGTTGGTACGGGCCTAAGGCCTTCATCCATATTAGTTTGCTGTCATCTCTATTTGTATCGTGCTACTATCATGAGAAACTCCTTTATCTTTGCACGTTAAAGTTTTTCAACCTATGATACATGGCAATGCTTTGAGTGTTGAGCCAATTGGCACTGATTAAATAAACTAATACATCTCTTTAAGAAAGACTACTATCTTGCTAACTTTACCCATTAAGATAATGAGGGTGCTTCTATTTGTTAGTGTATGTTTCATCAACTAGTCCCACTATTACAGTAATCTCACTCTCTCAATATATGTGCCAACAGGGATGCTCGATTTTGGTGGAACTACAAAAAAAACTTTGGGTGCTTCATTGCCTCGACAGCTTCCGTCCTTTCCTGTCAGTCGCTAATCTGGGCTGCTTTCTTCCTTTGCTGTCAGTCGCTTCACTTATCTCGGCTTATAGTCAAAGGAAAAAGTAATTGATATGGTACCTCACACAGGTTGGTACTTGTCTTTATCCTGATTATTATGCTTGTCATGTATTGGTAATTTGGTATTGTGCTAATGTTTGCCGATTTTATAAAGGAGTAACTTGGAGCCTGAACTCGCAGGCTAATCATTGCATTGGGTGATTTCAGTAGAATTGCACAAAAAGATCAGATGGGAATATACTTATGCTGCTGCTATGTACTCCAAAGTTCACTCAGACAAGCATCGATGTTGACAAGAAGTGCCTATATTCATTCGAGTATCAACCGGTGTCAACCAGTTGTCAAACTCCAAGTATTAGGAGAGTGAACGCTAAAAATATTGCTTGGCGCATAGCCCAGAAAAACACTGTCCAGTCTTTGGTCCCAACTTGTGCCTTTTGGTTATCGGCAGATATGGTAGCGAACTATATGGCATGGAGTATAAATATTCCAGACAAGTTGGTTGACGCGTATATATATCTGGCACTTAATCAGTCTGCACGCCAACAATTCTCCATTTCAATTGAACTGCACAAAAATTTGGGTGGTTCATTTTCTTAACACCTCCTTTCTCGTCTGTAATATAGAATTTTGGCAAGCTACAGGACCAAGATGAGCCAGTAAACTAGTTGGATGAAAGTAGTGACTAAGTTGCTCAAACCTCCCTCGGCACGAGGCCACTAATTGAGGATAAACCTACAAGCAAAGTTCAGATTGTCTGTGCTGCCTCTTATGTACTCGAAAGTTTACTCGTACAAGCATTAATTTTAGCAGGAAGTACCTCCGACTGAACACCATTTACCATTCTACAATGTAGAATTTTAGCGAGCTACAGGACCAAGATGAGCCAGTAAACTAGTTGGATGAAAGTAGTGGCCAAGTTGCTCAAACGTCCCTCGACACAAGGCCACTATTTGAGGATAAACCTACAAGCAAAGTCCAGATTGTCTGTGCTGCCTCTTATGTACTTGAAAGTTTACTCGTACACGCATTAATTTTAGCAAGAAGTACCTACGACTGAACACCATTTACCAGTCTGTACCCTAGGTAATTAAAGTTCGTCCATGGATCATATTGGCTGTGATCTCAATCATTTGGATGCATAAACATACTGAACATGTGTATATCTGAATCTTTTTGTGAATTATCTATGAATATTATTGTGTGATCTATCAATCATTTGGATCCATAGACATGCTGAACTTGTGTATATATGAATCTTTTGACTTGTTGATAGTGAATGTTGGCTATGAATATGAACGTGTCCTGTGAACCTGAGTTTGATACGAATGTTTACCTTTTCTGTTGTGCTTGGGTGTGAACTTGTTAGTATGCCTATTGTGGGTTATGTGACGTGTGGGTGTTAACGGCACACCTTCTCCCCAAGAAGAATTGCACCTGCTTTGTTAGGGTAGCAACGACGCATCAGCCCTTTTTAATCTTTTTGCTCTGTCTTGCCCCCTCCCCCGCTCAACCACTACCGTAATGTTTTCGGCCTCAAAACAAACATAGTACTGCGTTGTTTTTGGGGCTTGATGAAAAATCGAGTGCTGGTTTCTGTAGGTTGGCCCGCCCAACAAATGGGCTACTGGTCCACCACGGACTGGGAGGCTAAAAATACAAGTTGTATGGTGCAGAGGCAAGTAAAAAAATGCCATCGAGAGCCATCCACTGAAGAAAAAAATTGCTCCTGATGTGCTTCTTCAGTCGTGCCGCCGGCCCCCTCTATAATCCAGTTCGCTCGGGGATCTGGTATAATTTTTTCCAGAGGGCGAACAAGTATCAGCTAGGCATAGGTTTTGTATTTTAACATGCGTAGCCCAAGACATACGGTGACTGTGGTTTGAACTTATTTTTTGAGTCCATACCGGCCTATGGGCTTTTTCTTAAAGATCGGCAGCCCAATGTATTTTTTTAACCACATTATATATATTTATATTATTACTATTATCGTATACTATATAGAGACTTATATATACATTATAAAAATATCCCACGTGTTATTAACTTATAAAAGTAAATGATTAACAGAAGTTGGCAAGGAAAATCCTGTTTGTTTTTGACTCACAGGCAAGGAAAATCCTGGTGATTGCGTACAAAAGCTTGCGAAGATTGTAAGGACCAATGTAATAATAACGCGCTCATTTTTTTTGAGCAGTAAGTCGCTAATTTGTTAATTATGTATATAAAAATGTGCCTCTCTGGTTTATTTTTTATATTAATTGCTCCTTCTAACATAACATTATATATATAACGAGCCCAGCTAATTCGTGTATTTGAAGGAAGTGCAAATGGGCTGGGATTTCTTAGATAATATAAATGGGCCGCATTGACAAGAAATATTTCGTTCACCCAGCCCAACAAATGGACTGTACATTCTAGAAAACATGGGTTAAATATATGCCACATTCTTGCAGGCTGGCATGTGGGCCAATAGGTCGAAGCCTACGCAGGGCGTCGTCAACTTGGTCGGCATGCACCTTCAATCTCTCGTCTTCTTCCTCCAGCGTCGCCGGGACCGCCTGGTCCAGCCTCCGACGGCTAGCGGCTCTGCTTAGCATGCATCATTGCGAAGCGCTACCCCACCGCCGGCCAGGCTATCCCTCCACCCCTCCACACCTCCTGTTATTCTCCACTGACTGCAGCCCCACGCCGCACCAGAACCAGTTATAACCCTTCTCCTCCACTCAATCTGCGACTCCACTGCCGCGTCTTCCCATCTCCGAGTCATTCCCGTCCGGGGCCTCGCCGTCGTCCACCGCCTCGCTGCGCTCGGTGCGGCATGGTCAACAAACGAGAGTCATTGGAAGAGGACTGTACGTGAAGAGCCTGATGGCTGGGACCCACGAGGTACATGGTCGCACACAAGGAAAGTTCCTCCTTATTAAGCTGAAAAAAATGTTTCCTCCACCTGACAGCTGGGACCCGTCGGCTGTATCTTCGCACGGAAGGAAGTGCCTCCTTGTTATTCGAAAAAAATATTCCTCCCGTTGACAGCTGGGACCCGTCAGATTTGGTGGCTGACTTGTGGTCCTACTAAGCGGACGTGTATGCAGGGCTTTGTCAACTTAATCAACAAATGATTCTAGCAGCTGGACCGTTGGATGTTAATCCAACAGCCGTGCTCCTTGTTCAACCTCCGTTCTTGCTCCTGTCACCAGTGGGCGGCACCGCGGCTGTGCTGCCGCGCACCCAAACCAGTCAAGTTTCCCACTCCTTTCCATCCGCGACTCCACTTCCCTGTCTTCCCTATCTCCGGGTCGTTCCAGTCTGGGGCCTCGCCGTCGTCCACCAGCCTTTGGTGCGCTTGGCACGGTGTGGTCAACGTGGTCAACAACCGAGAGTCATCGGAAGATGACTGTACATGAGAGGCTGACAGTGGGGACGCACCACGACCATGGACGCATGTATGCAACAGAACGTGGCGTGGTCAGCGTGGTCAAGGAACGACTTCCATCGGAAGTGTACTGTACGTGGAAAGGCTGACAGCTGGGTCCACAGCCGCAGCAAGGAAGTGCCTCCTTATTACGCGAAAAATAATGATTCCTCCACCTAACAGTAGGGACCCACCGAACAGGCCACCGTATTTTGCGAAAAAAACATTCCCCCCTGACTGCTTGGACCCACTGGACGGGTCACCGTATTTCGTGAAAAAAACGTTCCCCTCGCTGTCAGCTCAGACCCACCGAAGTGTCTCCTTATTACGCAAAAAAATGAATACCCCCCTGCTAGATGGGACCCACCTTGGTGGGAGGCTGACTTGTGGGCCTACTAAGTTGATGGGGACGGAGGGCTTTGTCAACTTAGTCAATATGAACAATTCTTGATCCAGTGACCATACGATGTCCATCCAACGGCCGTAGAGCTTCTTCAACCTCTGGTCTTCTTGCTCCAGCCGCCCAAACCAGCGGCGGTCGTGCCGCGTGCTCCTGCCTCCCATCGGTGGTTGTGATGCCACGGAGGCCTCACCGCCCCTACTACTCCCACCGCTGGCCAGGCCATCCCTCTACTCACCCACAACCCCTGTTATTCTGCGGCGACGGCAGCCTCACACCGCAGCTGAACCAGTGAACCCTCGTACTCCTCTCCGCGCGGGCTTCCACTGCCACGTCTTCCCCGGCTCCGCACCGTCCCCTTCCTAGGCCTCACTTTCGTCCGCCGCCCTGGTGCTCTTGACGCGGCGTGGTCAAGGAACGGCTTCCGTCGGACGTGGACTGCATGTGGAGAGGCTGACAACTGGGTCCACGGCCGCAGCAAGGAAGTGCCTCCTTATTACATGCAAAATAATTATTCCTCCACCTGATAGCGGGGATCCACCGGACGGGCCACCGTATTTCGCTAAAAAACATTTCCCCTGACTCCTGGGACCCACCAGCTACATCTTCCCACGCAAGGAAGTGCGTCCGAAAAAACAACGATTCGCCCCCCTGACTGCTGGGACCCACCAGCTACATCTTCGCACGCAAGGAAGTGCCTAGCGTTGTCATTCTGGTCGCGAACGTGTACGTACATACTGGTCGACGTAGAGGCGCGCACGTGTCGTAGTAGAGGCGCGCACGTAGCATGTACATGTACGTACAATGGCCAGTGTGCAAGAATGAAAATACATCCACGCATGTACATATGGTCAGGGTCTCAAACGCCTACTCGCGCATACGTACGGCCAGGGCTCGTGTACATGAGTAGGTCGGAATAGAGAAACTGCGTCGTCGTCGTGTTCATGGGGAGCCAACCGGCTGGGTCGGAATGGAATGCGTCGTCGTGTTCATCGAGAGGGCTTGGACGGAACAGCTGATGGAAACGGCCTTGTGTTCGACCGGCCATGTTTGAAACGGGATCCTGTTCATCAGGAGGGGTCTGGCATACCGCAAAACGGAGGAACGGACCTCCTACGGTCGAAACGTGGGTCCTGTTGATCGGGAGGGGTGTGGCGTACTGCAAAACGGAGGAAACGGACTTGTGTTGGTGCTCTACGGTCGAAACGGGGGTCCTGTTCATCGGGAGGGGTGTGGAGTACCGCAAAACGGGACACCACGGGATACTGTTCATCTCCACCGTCGACCCCATCCAGCTTCCACGGGCTACTGTTCATCCACCGTCGACCTCCTCCAGCCTCCATGTGCGACTGTTCATCCACGGGCTCCTATTCGTCCAACCTCCACCGCGCGCTACTCCACCAGCTACTGTTCAACCAGCCCTCTACACGGGCTCCTGTTCAACCACCCCTCCACGGGCTATTGTTCATCCAGCCCTCCACGGGGTGGTCCTGTCCATCCAGCCCTCCACGGGGTGGTCCTATTCATCCAGCCCTCCATGGTGTCCTGTTCATCCAGCCCAACTGGCTCGATCAATCGGGGTCCTGTTCATCCAGAGGCAACACCATGGGGTCCTATTCATCCACCCCCACCGGGAACTGTTCATCCAACCCCCCCAGCAGCGCTCACTGTTCATCCAGAGGCAGCATCGATCGGCTTCAGTTAACAGCAGTAGCGAAGGAATCGCTCGATCGGGTTCAGTTAAGAGCCATCGATCGATCGCTCGGGTTTAGTAACGCGTAGCCTGCAGTGCAATCGCACGGGTTCAGTTAGAGCCCAACGCCTCGCACCCACGCGCGTGCGTGTATGAGAGAAAGGCGCATCGCTCGGCCCTGACCACCCACCGTAACCGGGAACACCCCAATATTTTCCTCGCCCCCGCTTCTACCATGGTTTTTTCCGTCATGGACGGCCCAAAGAATGTCATGCAGCCGCGTCTCCGGCCCGCCCAGGATGAAAATCCCATTTTTTGTCAAGATTTTTTGTCATAGAAGTAGGACCCCACCACATCTATGATGATACCATGTTTTGTCACAATTATTGTCATAGAAGTGTCATAATTATGACAGAAAAAAATTTGTTCGGCCCAAAATGTCATGGATGTGTCTTTTTTTGTAGTGTGTTGTGATGTGATATGGTCAAGATGTGATTATATAAATTATTGTATGAGAGGATCATGTTTTGTAACACAGTTATCGGCAACTGGCAGGAGCCATATGGTTGTCACTTTATTGTGTGAAATGCAATCGCCATGCAATTGCTTTACTTTATCACTAAGCGGTAGCGATAGTCGTAGAAGCAATAGTTGGCGAGACGACAACGATGCTATGATGGAGATCAAGGTGTCAAGCCGGCGACGATGGTGATCTTGACGGTGCTTTGAAGATGGAGATCAAAGGCACAAGATGATGATGGCCATATCATATCACTTATATTGATTGCATGTGATGTTTATCCTTTATGCATCTTATTTTACTTAGTACGGCGGTAGCTTACAAGATGATCTCTCACTAAATTTCAAGGTATAAGTGTTCTCCCTAAGTATGCACCGTTGCTACAGTTCATCGTGCCAAGTCACCACATGATGATCATGTGTGATAAGCTCTACGTTCACATACAATGGGTGCAAGCCAGTTTTGCACAAGAAGAATACTCAGGTTAAACTTGACGAGCCTAGCATATGCAGATATGGCCTCGGAACACTGAGACCGAAAGGTTGAGCGTGAATCATATAGTAGATATGATCAACATAGTGATGTTCACCATTGAAAACTACTCCTTCTTGATACGTCCATTTTGCATCATGCTTTCATAACAATATTTATTGCATTATTGGATGTTATTACACATTATATCACAATACTTGTGCCTATTCTCTCTTATTTTACAAGGTTTACATGAAGAGGGGGAATGCCGGCAGCTGGAATTCTGGGCTGGAAAAGGAGCAAATATTAGAGACCTATTCTGCATAGCTCCAAAAGTCCCAAAACTTCACGGGAGCTTGTTTCAGAATATATAAAAAATATTGGGCGAAAGAAGTAGTAGAGGGGGGCCACCCACCGTCCACGAGGGTGGGGGGCGCCCTACCCCCTAGGCGTGCCCCCTGCCTCGTGGGCCCCCCTGCAGCTCGCTGCTACCTCTTGAGCACTGCGTTGGTTTTCCCTTGAAGAGGAAAGGGTGATGCAGCAAAGTAGCGTAAGTATTTCCCTCAATTTTTGAGAACCAAGGTATCAATCCAGTAGGAGACTACACGCAAGTCCCTCGTACCTACACGAACAAATAAGAACCTCGCAACCAACGCGATAAAGGGGTTTTCAATCCCTTCATGGTCACTTACGAGAGTGAGATCTGATAGAGATAATAATAATAAGATAAATATTTTTGGTATTTTTATGATATAGATTGAAAGTAAAGATTGCAAAATAAATGGTAATAGAAATAGCTTGTTGAATGAAGATTAATATAAAGGAGAATAAACCCAGGGGCCATAGGTTTCACTAGTGGCTTCTCTCAAGATAGCATAAGTATTACGGTGGTGAACAAATTACTGTCGAGCAATTGATAGAAAAGTGCATAATTATGAGAATATTTAGGCATGATCATGTATATAGGCATCACGTCTGCGACAAGTAGACCGAAATGATTCTGCATCTACTACTATTACTCCACACATTGACCGCTGTCCAGCATGCATCTAGAGTATTAAGTTCATAAGAACAGAGTAATGCATTAGGCAAGATGACATGATGTAGAGGGATAAACCCAAGCAATATGATATAAACCCCATCTTTTTATACTCGATGGCAACAATACAATACGTGCCTTGCTACCCCTGCTGTCACTGGGAAAGGACACCACAAGATTGAACCCAAAGCTAAGCACTCCCCCCATTGCAATAAAGATCAATCTAGTAGGCAAAACCAAACTGATAATTCGAAGAGACTTGCAAAGATAACCAATCATACATAAAAGATTTCAGAGAAGAAATCAAACATTGTTCATAGATAAACTTGATCATAAACCCACAATTCATCGGATCTCGACAAACACACCGCAAAAAGAGTTACATCAAATAGATCTCCAAGAAGATCGAGGAGAACATTGTATTGAGATCCAAAGAGAGAGAGAAGAAGCCATCTAGCTAATAATTATGGACCCGAAGGTCTGAAGTAAACTACTCACACGTCATCGGAGGGGCCATGGAGTTGATGTAGAGGCCCTCCGTGATCGATTCCCCCTCCGGTGGAGCTCCAGAAAAGGCCCCAAGACGGGATCTCTTGGGTACAGAAGGTTGCGGCGGTGGAAATAGGGTTTCGTGGTGCTCCTGGATGTTTTCGGGGTATATGAATATATATAGGAGGAAGAAGTAGGTCAGTGGAGCCACGAGGGGGGAGGGCGCACCCAAGGGGGGTAGGTGCGCCCCCTGCCTCATGGCCTCCTCGTTGGTTGCTTGACGTCCACTCGAAGTCCTCTAGATCATGTTTGTTCCAAAAATAACTCTCCCGAAGGTTTTATTCCGTTTGGATTCCGTTTGATATTCCTTTTCTTTGAAACACTGAAATAGGCAAAAAAAACAGCAATTTGCACTAGGCGATTGGTTAGTAGGTTAGTCCCAAAAATAATATAAAAGTGTATAAATAAGCCCATTAACATCCAAAACAGATAATATAATAGCCTGGAACAATCAAAAATTATAGATACGTTGGATACGTATCACCCTCTGATGCCCATCTTTGGCTATATGGAGTCTTTCGTGGAGGAAAAAATCATAAGCAAGCTCACGGGACAAAACTTCGCCGCCATGAGGCGGAACCTTGGCGGTACCTATCTAGGGCTCCTGCGGAGCTGTTCTGTCGGGGAAACTTCCCTCCGGGAGGGGGAAATCATCGCCATCGTCATCACCAACGATCCTCTCATTGGGAGGGGGTCAATCTCCATCAACATCTTCACCAGCACCATCCTCTCTCAAACCCTAGTTCATCTCTTATATCCAATCTTTGTATCAAAACCTCAGATTGGTACCTGTGGGTTGCTAGTAGTGTTGATTACTCCTTGTAGTTGATGCTAGTTGGTTTACTTTGTGGAATATCGTATGTTCAGATCCATTATGCATATTAATACCCCTCTAATTATGAACATGAATATGCTTTGTGAGTAGTTACATTTGTTCCTGAGGACATGGGAGAAGTCTTGCTATAAGTAGTCATGTGAATTTGGTATTCTTTCAATATTTTGATGAGATGTATGTTGTCTTTCCTCTAGTGGTGTCATGTGAACGTCGACTCCATGACACTTCACCTTTGTTTGGGCCTAGAGGAAGGCATTGGGAAGTAATAAGTAGATGATGGATTGCTAGAGTGATAGAAGCTTAAACCCTAGTTTATGCGTTGCTTCGTAAGGGGCTGATTTGGATCCATATGTTTCATGCTATGGTTAGGTTTACCTTAATACTTCTGTTGTAGTTGCGGATGCTTGCAATAGGGGTTAATCATAAGTGGGATGCTTGTCCATGGAAGGACAATACCCAAGCACCGGTCCACCCACATATCAAATTATCAAAGTAATGAACGCGAATCATATGAGCGTGATGAAAACTAGCTTGACGATAATTCCCATGTGTCCTCGGGAACGCTTTCCTTTATATAAGAGTTTGTCCAGGCTTGTCCTTTGCTACAAAAAGGATTGGGCCATCTTGCTGCACCTTATTTACTTTTATTACTTGTTACTCGTTACAAATTACCTTATCACAAAACTATCTGTTACCGATAATTTCAGTGCTTGCATAAAATACCTTGTTGAAAACCGCTTCTCATTTCCTTCTGCTCCTCGTTGGGTTCGACACTCTTACTTATCAAAAAGGCTATGATAGCCGGGGAGTGAAGCGCGTTTGGTAGGTGGAATTTGGTAAGGAAAAATTTATATAGTGTGCTGAAATTTACTGTCACTTGTTACTATGGAACATAATCCTTTGAGGGGCTTGCTTGAGGTATCTTCACCCCGACCAGTAGAGCAAAGAGTTGCTCCTCAACCTACTGAACCTACTGAAAATGTTTACTTTGAAATTCCTTTGGGTATTATAGAGAAACTACTAGCTAATCCTTTCACAGGTGATGGAACATTACATCCCGATTTGCACCTAATATATGTGGATGAAGTTTGTGGATTATTTAAGCTTGCAGGTATGCCCGAGGATGTTATCAAGAATAAGGTCTTCCCTTTGTCTTTGAAGGGAGAGGCATTGACATGGTTTAGGCTATGCGATCATATGGGATCATGGGACTACAACCGATTGAAATTGGAATTTCATCAGAAGTTTTATCCTATGCATCTTGTTCATCATGATCGTAATTATACATATAATTTTTGGCCTCGCGAAGGAGAAAGCATCGCTCAAGCTTGGGGGAGGCTTAATTCAGTGTTATATTCATGCCCCAATCATGAGCTCTCAAGAGATATTATTATTCAAAAAAATTATGCTCGACTTTCTCTCGATAATCGCTCCATGCTCGATACTTCTTGTACTAGTTCTTTTATGTTGAAGACTATTGAATTCAAATGGGATTTATTGGAAAGAATTAAAGGCAACTCTGAAGATTGGGATCTCGACGAAGGTAAGGAGTCAGGTATAACACCTAAGTTTGATTGTGTTAAATCTTTTATGGATACAGACGCTTTCCGTGAATTTAGCACTAAATATGGACTTGACTCATGTTGATCTCCCTAAGGAGAAGTGGTTTAAATATAATCCTCCCATTGAAGTAAAAGTTTTTGCACCTACTAAAGTTGAAGAAAAGACTATCACTTATAATTATCCTGTTGTTCCCACTGCTTATATTGAGAAACCACCTTTCACTGTTAGAATAAAGGATCATTCTAAAGCTTCAACTATAGTTTGTAAGACTAATACTAGAACACCTACACCCTCTGAGAAAATTAAAGTTGAACCTAGTGTTGCTATGGTTAAAGATCTCTTGGTCGATAATATTGATGGGCATGTTATTTACTTCTGTGATGAATCTGCTAGAATTGCTAGGCTTGATACTAAAAATAAGCATAGACCTGTTGTAGGCATGCCTGTTATTTCTGTTAAAATAGGAGATCATTGCTATCATGGACTATGTGATATGGGTGCTAGTGCAAGTGCAATACCTCATTCCTTATATAAAGAAATTATGCATGATATTGCACCTCCTGAGATAGAGGAAGTTGATGTTAGAATTAAGCTTGCCAATAGAGATAGTATTTCACTGGTTGGGATTGTTAGAGATGTTGAAGTCTTGTGTAGGAAAGTTAAATATCCTATTGATTTTCTCGTTCTTGGTTCCCCACAAGATAACTTTTGTCCCATTATATTTTGTAGACCCTTCTTGAATACTGTTAATGCTAAGATAGACTGCAATAAGGATATAGTTTCTGTTGGTTTAGGGCGTATGTCTCATGAGTTTAATTTTGCTAAATTTCATAGACAACCCCATGATAAAGAATTGCCTAGTAAAGATGAAATCATTGGTTTTTCTTCTATTTCCATGCCTCCTAGTGATCCTTTAGAACAATATTTGCTAGACCATGAAAATGATATGTTTATGAATGAAAGAAGGGAAATAGACGAAGTATTGTTTAAACGGGGACCTATTCTGAAACACAACTTGCCTGTTGAAATCCTAGGGGATCCTCCTCCACCCAAGGGTGACCCCGTGTTTGAGCTTAAACCCTTACCTGATACTCTTAAATATGATTATCTTGATGAGCAAGAGATATATCCTGTTATTATTAGTGCTAACCTTTTAGAGCATGAAGAAAAGAAATTATTGAAAACTCTGAAGAAGCACCGTGCTGCTATTGGATATACTCTTGATGATCTTAAAGGCATTAGTCCCACTCTCTGCCAGCACAAAATAAAATTGGAGAAAGGCGCAAATCCGGTTGTTGATCACCAACGACAGTTAAATCCTAAGATGAAATAAGTGGTAAGAAAAGAAATACTAAAGCTTCTGGAGGCAGGTATGATTTATCCAGTTGCTGATAGTCAATGGGTAAGTCCTGTCCATTGTGTCCCTAAGAAGGGAGGTATTACTGTTGTTCCTAATGATAAAGATGAATTGATCCCATAAAGAATTGTTACAAGTTATAGAATGGTAATTGATTTCCGCAAATTAAATAAATCTACTAAAAAGGATCATTACCATTTACCTTTTATTGATCAAATGCTAGAAAGAGTATCCAAACATACACATTTTTGCTTCCTAGATGGTTATTCTGGTTTCTCTCAAATACCTGTGTCAAAAGAGGATCAATAAAAGACAACTTTTACTTGCCCTTTCGGTACGTTTGCTTATAGACGTATGCCTTTTGGTTTATGCAATGCACGTGCTACTTTTGAAAGATGTATGACTGCTATATTCTCTGACTTTTTGTGAAAAGATTGTTGAGGTATTCATGGATGATTTGTCTGTATATGGAACTTCTTTTGATGATTGCTTAAGCAACCTTGATCGAGTTTTGCAGAGATGTGAAGAAGCTAATCTCGTCTTAAATTGGGAGAAGTGCCACTTTATGGTCAATGAAGGTATTGTCTTGGGGCATAAAATTTCTGAAAGAGGTATTGAAGTTGATAAAGCTAAAGTTGATGCTATTGAAAAGATGCCGTGTCCTAAGGACATTAAAGGTATAAGAAGCTTCATTGGTCATGCCGGTTTTTATAGGAGGTTCATTAAGGACTTCTCTAAAATTTCTCGGCCTCTGACTAATCTCTTACAAAAAGATGTTCCTTTTGTTTTTGATGATTATTGTGTAGAAGCATTTGAAATACTTATGAAAGCTTTGATTTCTGCACCTATTTGTTCAGTCTCTTGATTGGAATTTACCATTTGAAATCATGTGTGATGCTAGTGATTATGCTATAGGGGATGTTCTGGGACAAAGAGTTGATAAGAAATTAAATGTTATAAAATATGCTAGTAAAACTCTAGACAGTGCCCAGAGAAACTATGCTACTACTGAAAAATAATTTTTAGCAGTTGTATTTGCTTGTGATAAGTTCAGACCTTACATTGTTGATTCTAAAGTAACTGTTCACACTGAACATGCTTCTATTAAATATCTTATGGAAAAGAAAGATGCTAAACCTAGACTTATTAGATGGGTTCTCTTGCTACAAGAATTTGATTTGCATATTATTGATAGAAAAGGAGCTGAGAACCCCGTTGCAGACAACTTGTCTAGGTTAGAGAATGTTGTTGATGACACACTACCTACTGATGATAGCTTTCCCAATGAACAATTAGCTGTCATAAATGCTTCTCGTACTGCTCCATGGTATGCTGATTATGCTAATTATATTGTTGCTAAGTTTATACCACCTAGTTTCACATACCAGCAAAAGAAAAAGTTCTTCTATGATTTAAGACATTACTTCTGGGATGACCCACACCTTTATAAAGAAGGAGTAGATGGTGTTATTAGACGTTGTGTACCTGAGCACGAACAGGAACAGATCCTACGCAAGTGTCACTCCAAGGCTTATGGAGGACACCATGCTGGAGATAGAACTGCACATAAGGTATTGCAATCCGGTTTTTATTGGCCTACTCTCTTCAAGCATGCCCGTAAGTTTGTTTTGTCTTGTGATGAATGTCAAAGAATTGGTAATATTAGTAGACGTCAAGAAATGCCTATGAACTATACACTTGTTATTGAACCATTTGATGTTTGGGGTATTGATTATATGGGTCTGTTTCCTTCCTCTAATGGGTATACACATATTTTAGTTGCTATTGATTACGTTACTAAGTGGGTAGAAGCTATTCCAACTAGTAGTGCTGATCATAAGACCTCTATTAAGATGCTTAAAGAAGTTATTTTTTCGAGGTTTGAAGTCCCTAGATATTTAATGACTGATGGTGGTTCACATTTTATTCATGGTGCCTTTCGTAAAATGCTTACTAAGTATGATGTTAATCATAGATTTGCATCTCCTTATCACCCACATTCTAGTGGCCAAGTAGAACTGAGCAATAGAGAGTTTAAATTAATTTCGCAAAATACTGTTAATAGATCTAGAAAGAATTGGTCCAAGAAACTTGATGATGCATTATGGGCTTCTAGAACTGCATATAAGAATCCTATGGGTATGTCTCCATATAAGATGGTTTATGGTAAAGCATGTCACTTACCTCTTGAACTAGATCATATGGCATATTGGCCATTAAAGACCTCAATTATGATTTCAAACTTGCCAATGAGAAGAGGCTTTTTGACATTAGCTCACTTGATGAATGGAGAACCCATGCCTATGAGAATGCTAAACTGTTTAAAGAAAAGGTTAAAAGATGGCATGACAAAAGGATACAAAAATGTGAGTTTAATGTAGGTGATTATGTATTGTTATACAACTCTCGTTTAAGATTTTTTGCAGGAAAACTCCTCTCTAAATGGGAAGGTCCTTACGTCATCGAGGAGGTCTATCGTTCCGGTGCCATAAAAATCAACAACTTCGAAGGCACAAATCAGAGGGTGGTGAACAGTCAAAGAATCAAACATTATATATCAGGTAATCCTATATATGTTGAAACTGATGTTATTGAAACCATAATCCCGGAGGAATACATAAGGGAGACTTTCCAGAACATTTCAGACTCCGGAAAGGAATAGGTACGTGGTACGGTAAGTAAACCGACTCCAAAACAGTTCTAATGGCATTTTTTCTCCGTTTTGGAATATTTAAGAAAATAGGAAAATAAGAAGCATTCCGGGAAGGACACGAAGCTTCCACGAGGGTGGAGGGCGCGCCCTACCCCCCTGGGCGCGCCCCCTGCCTCGTGGGCACCTCGGGCGCCCTCCGTGCTCTGTTTTCTTGCACAATACTTCTTTTGGACGGTAAAAATTCACTATATAATCTCCCGAAGGTTTTGACCACCGTATCACACAAATATCCGATGTCTTTGTTTCGAACTATTTCTGCTGTAGATTGGAGCAATATGTCATCCCAACATTCGGAGGGAGAAAGTTGTGTGGCTGATTACCTTGCAGATCATAAGGTCTACAGGGACTTGGAGCATTGTGGTTGGACCACGGAGGAAGAAGAAGACTATGAGCCTAGGGGAAGGGAGGAGACGAGCTGAGATGAAGATGAAGTCCCATTACCTCAACCTGGGACATGCATGTGGAGTTCAAAAAGTCAAGCCTCCCCAATAGAGCAAAGAAACCTAAGATCGAGTTTATCCCTTTTCGTCTCTTGAAGGAGAACAAACAAGAACTATGCAAAAAGGTATTAAGCCTTGAGCGGGAGATCGAGGACCTAAGGGGGAAAAATTCTATCCTCAAGTGCAAATTAAGGAAGAAGCACACGCCATCAACAACTCCATCATCACCATCCCCGAAGAAAGAGATATAAACACATGGGTATGGACACTTCCCTTGGCAACTGCCAAGCTTGGGGGAGTGCCCCGGTATCGTATCACCATCACACTTTTATCTTTACCGTTTTTCTTAGTTCGATCCTTTTGGTAATATCTTGATCTAGTAGAATAAAGTTTTAGTATGTTCTAGTTCTTTAGTTTTGCTTTATGATCCTTCTATGTAATCGAGTCCGTGAGCCATATATAATAAAGATTAGTGTGAGTCAAGGGCTTGATTATTTTTCTATGATCTTGAGGGAATAGAATAAAAGAGATAGAATAAAAATAAATAAAGAGATCTTATGGAGAGTAATGACTTCACATATAAAGAGTATGACGAATAAAAGCTGTTGAGAGTTGACAAACATAGTTTTGGTCATCATTGCATTTAATAGGAAGTAATAAAGAAAGAGAGGTTTGCACATATAAATATACTATCTTGGACATCTTTTATGATTGTGAGCACTCATTAAAATATGACATGCTAAAGAGTTGATGTTGGACAAGGAAGACAACGTAATGGGTTATGTTTTCTTACATATGAAATAAATTATATTGTCATGGATCATCCAACATGTTGAGCTTTCCTTCCCGTCTCATGCTAGCCAAATTATTTGCACCAAGTAGAGATACTACTTGTGCTTCCAAATATCCAACATGTCTACGTATGGATTGAGTAAGATCCTTCAAGTGAGTTTTCATCGTTGCAAGCAATAAAAATTGCTCTCTAAATGTGTATGATTTATTAGTGCGGAGAAAATAAGCTTTATACGATCTTGTGATGTGGAAGAAATAAAAGCGACGGACTGCATAATAAAGGTCCATATCATAAGTGGTAATATAAACTGACGTTCCTTCGCATTAAGATTTTGTGCATCCGACCATAAAAGCACATGACAACCTCTGCTTCCCTCTACAAAGGGCCTATCTTTTATTCTTTTCTTATACTTCATATAAGAGTCATGGTGATCTTCACCTTTCCTTTTTACATTTTATCCTTTGGCAAGCACAATGTGTTGGAAAGATCCTGATAGATATAGCTAACTGGATGTGAGTTTTCATGAACTATTATTGTTGACATTTCCCTTGAGCTAAAAGGTTGGGAGGCAAAACTATAAGCCCCTATCTTTCTCTGTGTCCGATTGAAACTTCATACCCGTAAATATTGCGTGAGTGTTAGCAATTGTGAAAGACTAAATGATGGTTGAGTATGTGGACTTGCTGAAAAGCTCTTATATTGACTCTTTCTGATGTTATGATAAATTGCAATTGCTTCATTGACTGAGATTATAGTTTGTTAGTTATCAATGAAGTTTGTGATTCATACTTGAAATTGTGAATGAATTGTTGCTATTATAATATTGATCATGATGCCCTCATGTCCGTATTTTATTTTATCGACACCTCTATCTCTAAACATGTGGACATTTTTTGATATCGGCTTTCGCTTGAGGACAAGCGAGGTCTAAGCTTGGGGGAGTTAATACGTCCATTTTGCATCATGCTTTCATATCAATATTTATTGCATTATGGGCTGTTATTACACATTATATCACAATACTTATGCCTATTCTCTCTTATTTTACAACGTTTGCATGAAGAGGGGGAATGTCGGCAGCTGGAATTCTGGGCTGGAAAAGGAGCAAATATTACAGACCTATTCTGCACAACTCCAAAAGTACTGAAACTTCACGAGAGCACGTTTCAGAATATATAAAAATATTGGGCGAAAGAAGTACCAGAGGGGGGCCACCCACCGTCCATGAGGGTGGGGGCGTGCCCACTGCCTCATGGTCCCCCTGGCAGCCCTCTGATGCCCATCTTTGGCTATATGGAGTCTTTCGTGGACAAAAAAATCATAAGCAAGCTCACGGGATGAAACTCCGCCGCCACGAGGCGGAACCAATCTACGGCTCCAGCGAAGCTGTTCTACCGGGGAAACTTCCCTCCGGGAGGGGGAAATCATCTTCATCGCCATCACCAAAGATCCTCTCATAGGGAGGGGGTCAATCTCCATCAACATATTCACCAGCACCATCCTCTCTCAAACCCTAGTTCATCTCTTGTATCCAATATTTGTATCAAAACCTCAGATTGGTACCTGTGGGTTGCTAGTAGTGTTGATTACTCCTTGTAGAGTTGATGCTAGTTGGTTTACTTGGTGGAACATCATATATTCAAATCCATTATGCATATACCCCTCTGATTATCAACATGAATATGCTTTGTGAGTAGTTACGTTTGTTCCCGAGGACATGGGAGAAGTCTTGCTATAAGTAGTCATGTGAATTTGGTATTCGTTCGATATTTTGATGAGATGTATGTTGTCTTTCCTCTAGTGGTGTCATGTGAACGTCGACTACATGACACTTCACCATTGTTTGGGCCTAGAGGAAGGCATTGGGAAGTAATAAGTAGATGATGGGTTGCTAGAGTGATAGAAGCTTAAACCCTAGTTTATGCGTTGCTTCGTAAGGGGCTGATTTGGATCCATATGTTTCATGCTATGGTTAGGTTTACCTTAATACTTCTGTTGTAGTTGTGGATTCTTGCAATAGGGGTTAATCATAAGTGGGATGCTTTTCCAAGGAAGGACAGTACCCAAGCAACGGTCCACCCACATATCAAATTATCAAAGTACCGAACACGAATCATATGAGCGTGATGAAAACTAGCTTGACGATAATTCCCATGTGTCCTCAGGAGCGCTTTCCTTTATATAAGAGTTTGTCCAGGCTTGTCCTTTGCTACAAAAAGGATTGGTCCATCTTGCTGCACCTTATTTACTTATATTACTTGTTACTCGTTACAAATTACTTTATCACAAAACTATCTGTTACCGATAATTTCAGTGCTTGCAGAAAATACCTTGCTGAAAACCGCTTATTATTTCCTTCTTCTCCTCATTGGGTTCGACACTCTTACTTATCGAAAGGGCTACGATAGATCCCCTACACTTGTGGGTCATCACATCTCACGTGATGATCGGACATGGTTTAGTTGATATGGATCACGTGATCACTTAGATGATTAGAGGGGTGTCTATCTAAGTGGGAGTTCTTAAGTAATATGATTAATTGAACTTAAATTTATCATGAACTTAGTCCTGATAGTATTTTCATATCTATGTTGTAGATCAATTGCTCGCGTAGAGCTTCCCCGTTTTATTTATGATATGTTCCTAGAGAAAACTATGTTGATAGATGTTAGTAGCAATGATGCGGACTAGCTCCATGATCTGAGGATTATCCTCATTGCTACACAGAAGAATTATGTCCTTGATGCACCGCTAGGTGACGGACCCTTTGCAGGAGCAGATGCAGACATTATGAACGTTTGACAAGCTTGGTATGATGATTATTTGATAGTTTAGTGTGCCATACTTTATTTCTTAGAACCGGGACTTCAAAAACGTTTTGATAGCCACGGAGCATATGAGATGTTCCAAGAGCTGAAATTGGTATTTCAGACTCATGCCCGTGTTAAGAGGTATGAGACCTCTGACAAGTACTTTTCCTACGAGATGGAGGAGAATAGCTTAGCTAGTGAGCATCTGCGCAGAATGTCTGAGTTCTACAATCACTTGAATCAAGTGGGAGTTAATTTTCCAGATAAGATAGTGATTGACAGAGTTCTCTAGTCACTATCACCAAGCTACTAGAACTTCATGATGAACTATAATATGCAAGAGATAACGGAAACAATTCCCAAGCTCTTTGCGATGCTGAAATTGGCGAAGGTAGAAATCAAGAAAAAGCATCAAGTGTTGATGGTTGACAAGACCACTAGTTTCAAGTAAAAGGGCAAGGGAAAGGAAGGAAACTTCAAGAAGAATGGCAAGCAGGTTGCCACTCCCGTGAAGAAGCCCAAAGCTAGACCTAAGGCTGAAACTGAGTGCTTCTACTGCAAAGGGAATGGTCACTGGAAGCGGAACTACCCCAAATACTTGGCGGATAAGAAGGATGGCAAAGTGAACAAAGGTATATTTGATATACATGTTATTGATGTGTACTTTACTAGTGTTCATAGTAACCTAGGGTATTTGATACCGGTTCAGTTGCTAAGATTAGTAACTCAAAACAGGAGTTGCAAAATGAAAGAGATTAGTTAAGGGCAAGGTGACGATGTGTGTTGGAAATGATTCCAAGGTTGATAAGATCACCATCACACACTCCTTTTACCTTCGAGATTGGTGTTGAACCTAAAATAAATGTTATTTGGTGTTTGCATTGAGCATGAATATGATTGGATCATGTTTATTGCAATACGGTTATTCATTTAAGTCAAAGAATAATTGTTGTTCTGTTTACATGAATAAAACCTTCTATGGTCATACACTTAATATAAATGGTTTATTGGATATCGATCTTAGTACTACACATATTCATAATATTGATGCCAAAAGATGCAAAGTTAATAATGATAGTGCAACATACTTGTGGCACTACCTTTTAGGTCATATTGGTGTAAAGTGCACGAAGAAACTCCATGAGGATGGACTTTTGGAATCACTTGATTATGAATCATTTGATGCTTGCGAACCATGCCTCATGGGCAAGATGACTAAGACTCCGTTCTCCGGAACAATGGAGCGATCCACTAACTTATTGGAAATAATACATACCGATGTATGCGGTCCGATGAGTGTTGAGGCTGGCAGCGGGTATCGTTATTTTCTGACCTTCACAGATGATTTGAGCAGATATGAGTATATCTACAAGTCTGAAAACATTTGAAAAGTTAAAAGAATTTCAGAGTGAAGTGGAGAATCATCGTAAGAAGAAAATAAAGTTACTACGATCTGATCGCAGAGATGAAATATTTGAATTACGAGTTTGGCCTTCAGTTGAAACAATGTCGAATAGTTTCGCAACTCACGCCACCTGGAACACCACAGTGTAATGGTGTGTTCGAACGTCATAACCGTACTTTATTAGATATGGTGCGATCTATGATGTCTCTTACCGATTTACCACTATCATTTTGGGGTTATGTATTAGAGACAACTACATTCACGTTAAATAGGGCACCATCTAAATCCGTTGATACGACACCATATGAATTGTGGTTTAGCAAGAAACCTAAGCTGTCGTTTCTTAAAGTTTGGAGCTATGATGCTTGTGTGAAAAAGTTTCAACCTAATAAGCTCGAATCCAAATAGGAGAAATGTGTCTTCATAGGATACCCAAAGGAAACTGTTGGGTACACCTTCTATCACAGATCCAAAGGCAAGATATTCGTTGCCAAGAATGGATCCTTCCTAGAGAAGGAGTTTCTCTCGAAAGAAATGAGTGGGAGGAAAGTAGAACTTGATGAGGTAATTGTACCTACTCCCTTGATGGAAAGTAGTTCATCACAGAAATCAGTTCCAGTGATTCCTACACCTATTAGTGAGGAAGCTAATGATGATAATCATGAAACTTCTTGTAACATCCCAAAATTCTAAATTTTGGAATGTTATAATAAATAGATTGATTGATTGATTGTTTGATTGTTGTGGGATTGATTGAGTGAAATTCGAAACTTTTTGAAAGTTAAATGAGAGGGAATAAAAGGACTTTCCCAAACGTTCGCCTTTTTCTTTTTGATCCCCGTGAATTCAAATTCTTTTCATCACAAAACCCTGGAGAGAAGATGACATGACTTCTTCCATTTATTTAAATGCAAAGGGGTGTTGAAAATATTTGACTTTCATCTGGAAATCAAATTAATAAACTTCATGCAACTCAATGATTTTCAAGAGCGAAGATAAAATGACATCATCAAAACTTATGAAATATGAGTTGGGAGTTCCAAAGAAACTCAAATTCAAAATCCATTTGAAATAATTTTTTTTTCAATTTGGGTTATTTGAGTTTTATTCAAATTATTTTTCTCCAAAAAAAAACATGGATAATAGGGTAACATGATTCCCTACAACAGAAAATTGGAGAAAAATTTATTTGAAATCATTTTGGTATTTTTTAAATGATTTTTATTGGATTTTATTAGACCAGTAGCACTCTTTGAATTATCTGAATTTGTGTGAATTTTATTTAATGCTAGGAAAATGTTCATGTTGTAGAAAATCTTTTTTCGAAAATTTTGATATATTATATGCCTATATAATATTTTTTGTTATTTCGTTTTTATTATTTTAATTGTCTGAAAAATGTTTTTTTTAAACCCTTCCCCGACTGGGCCGGCCCAGCTCCCATCCAGGCCATGGCCTAGCCCGACGCCCGTGTCACCTCCCTCCTCGCGTGCCCGTGCGGGACTCCCGCCGGTGTTCGCCGCACCCACGGCGCCGGCCGCTGTAACGCCCTCGATGCGGCTATAGCTCCCACATGTCGAGGCACGACTTAGAGACATAACCGCATTGAAAGCAATGTCGCAAGTCAGGCAATCATTACAACATCCCATGTAATACATAATAAAAGGGGGAGATAACATAGTTGGCTTACACTCGCCACGTCACATCAGAGTACATAAATAACATCCATCAAACAAACACTCATGGCCCGACTACGGCGCCAAAATAGAAAAGAACCCAACATGCGACAAGGCCCGAATCGATCCCCAACTAAGCACCACTACTGATCATCGTGAAAGGAAACATAATAACGCTGAGAGTCCTCATCGAACTCCCACTTGAGCTCGTACTCGTCACCTAGAGCGGAATCACCTGGACCTGCATCTGGAATTATAGTATCTGTGAGCCACAGGGACTCAGCAATCTCGCACCCTCGCGATCAAAACTATTTAAGCTTATAGGAATGGATAAGGCAAAAATATGTGGAGATGCAGCAAGCGACTAGCATATATGTGGTGGCTATCTTATACGCAAAAGAGAGTTTGAAGAGGAGGCAAAGCGCGAGTGAGAAGCTATAAGAACAACCTGCGCAAGCATAACTCCAACACCGTGTCCACTTCCCGGACTCCGCCGAGAAGAGGCCATCACGGCAACACACTCAGTTGTTTCATTTTAATTAATTAAGGTTTAAGTTATCTACAACCGGACATTAATAAATTCCCATCTGCCCATAACCGCGGGCACGACTTTCGAAAGTTCAATCCCTGCAGGGGAATCCCAACTTAGCCCATGACAAGCTCTCACGGTCAACGAAGGAATAGACCTCCTCCCAAGACGTTCCGATCAGACTCGGTATCTCGGTAACTCAAGACACTTCGACAGGTTAAAACAAGACCAGCAACACCGCCCGAATGTGCCGACAAATCCCGATAGGAGCTGCACATATCTCTTTCTCAGGGCACACTCAGATGAGCCAGACGTCGGGTAAGCCAGCCCAGAGTTACCCCTGGTAGCCTCGGACATCGCTCGGTGGGACCAACACTCAGAGGAGCACTGGCCCGGGGGGGGGGGGTTAAAATAAGATGACCCTTGAGTCTACAGAACCCAAGGGAAAGAAAAGGCTAAGTGGCAAATGGTAAGACCAATGTTGGGCATTCCTGGAAAAGCTTTAATCAAGGCGAAATATCAAGGGGTTCCCATAATAACCCAACCGCGTAAGGAACGCAAGCAAAATCCGGGAACATAACACCGATATGACGGAAACTAGGGCGGCAAGAGTGGAACAAAACACTAGGCGAGAGGCCGAGCCTTCCACCCTTTACCAAGTATATAGATGCATTAAGATAACATAGCAATATAATGATATCCCAACAAGTAAATAAATGTTCCAACAAGGAACGGCCTCAATCTTCACCTGCAACTAGCAACGCTATAAGAGGGGCTGAGCAAAGCGGTAACATAGCCAATCAACGGTTTGCTAGGACAAGGTGGGTTAGAGGTTCAACATGGCAATTAGGAGGCTGACAAGCAAAAGGTAGGCATCGTAGCATTGGCAAAGCAAGAGCGAGCAAACTAGCATAGCAAAGATAGTAGTGATTTCGAGGGTATGATCATCTTGCCTGCACAGTTGTCAGAGTTGACTGGATCCTCACAAGCAAACTCAACGGGCTCCTCGGTAGCGAACTCGTCTCCCGGCTCTACCCTACAAGACAAACAAGCAACAAGGATACAATCAACCACGTGCGAGACCAAGCAATATGATGAAATGATGATATGCTATGCGGGATGCGATGCGGGATGCAAAATGCAAGATATAACAGGAAATGCACCAACCTGGCCTCAAATTGGAATTCCAAGGGTTCCACTTGATAGAGGGGATGAAATCTCTTGAAAACGATATAAAGATCATTGGAATCGGAGTTACGGTTTGGAAATGGCAAGCGTTTTAAGATATGACACCGGTCTGCGATTTACAGCAAGTAGGCATCTGAATGCAACGAAATGAACATGCTACAGCCACCAAACAAGACAACAAAAGACATGGCAGGGATGCTCACAAGATTCTTAACAAAAGACTAGCACTGAGCCATGGACAATTCGTCCATTAAGAGTTTCAAACAAGCATGGCAAAAACGCAAATGCAAAACAGATTCCAGACTTAGTGAAATTAACACTAGTCTGAAATTTCAGATCACGAAGCCCTCTTCGGAGCAGCAAAACAACATGATACATGATCTGATTAAGACAAGTAAGGAAATGGCATGGAGCTACTCAACAAGCTTAACAAAAGTCCCAAAGTGACCTGGGGCCAAAAGGGATCACAAAATATATGAACGGGCACACGAACATAGCTAAAACACAATCAGTTTTCAGACTTCGTGAAAACTGAGACATGCTGAAATATAACTCACGAAGGCATGTCAACGAGCTCGATGCACTCACCACGGTACAAGTCATGGCAAGGCAGGCATACATACATTAAGAAGGCACAAAATAAAAGCTAGACATGGCAAGAACAATGGCATAGCATGCACGGATCAACTATAACAACGCCGGCAAAATCGCAAACGAGTTGACGATCTGCCCAGATTCACCACGAAGCAAAAGTAGAGCTCGATTGACTCAAGCTAGGTTGCACCATAATTGCAAACAAAGACACGGATGGATAGAGAATAACATGGATAACAAAAGTCCCCTACTGATCATCCTCAAAAGAGGCACGGATCATTAGGAAACAAGCTGAACATATGGCATCATGAACTAAAATATCCCAGACGTAGTGAAAACAACTAAGTCCCTGAAAACAGATTTACCGGGTGCCTCTCTTTGCAAGCTTGCACAAGTCACCACACACATCCTAAAAATGCATGGGTTGCACCTATGGAAAGAAGACAAAATGCTTAACAAAACATATGAAGGACTCACAGGCATATCATGCACACAATAATCATGGCAAAATTGACAAAAGTCTAAGATGAACTAGCAGATCTGACAATTAACTCACGAAGCCTCCTTCTAACAGCATTTTGGGCATCAAGATGAACTCCAACGAAAATGATGCAATGGAATGAAATGATGTACTCGTCGAGACGAACATTTTGATTTATTATATGTTCAAAACGGAGCTACGGATGCAAAGTTACGGGCGGTCAAAGTAAGCATAAAAAACTAGGGTTAGGGTCGAAAAGTCAACCGAGAGGGATATCTCCAGATCTGGATCGGCACGCTTCCTGAGGCGGTTGCCGGAGTTCACTGTTCACGCCGGAGACATCGGGGATCGCCGGAGACGTCGAAGAAGCGGCGGGGTCGTGCGGGAGAGGAGGATGGGGCGGCGTCGGCGGCGGTGGCCGGCCCGGGCGGCGCGCATGCTCCGGCGCGGTGGCGGCGAGCGGGCGCGGGAGGCGAGGTAAGGCAGCGGCGGCCGGCGATGGCGCCCGCGGTGGCCGGCGATGGCGCCCGCCGGCTCGGGTGAGGAAGGGCGGCGCGGCGCCCTACGGATCTGGCCCGGCGAGGCGGCTTCGGGGGCCGGGCGTGGGCCTCGGGCCCGGCGGCGGTGGCGATGTGGTCTTGCCACGTGTCAGGCGGCGGTTGGCTGCGGGCGTCGGCGGATGCTGTCCGGCCTGGCGCGGACACGTCCGTCGGCGGCGAGATCTGTTTTTTTTACAACTAGGGTTTGGACGGGGAAGAAGAGATCCGAAAATGGAGGGGGTATAAATAGGCATAAGTGGAGCTAGGAGAGTCCAAATGAGGTGCGGTTTTCGGCCACGCGATCGTGATCGAACGCTCTAGGACATGGAGCAGAGTTTGGTGGGTTTTGGGCCAAATTTGAGGGGTGTTGGGCTGCAGCACACACGAGGCCTTTTCGGTCCCTCGGTTAACCGTTGGAGTATCAAACGAAGTCCAAATGATACGAAACTTGACAGGCGGTCTACCGGTGGTAAACCAAGGCCGCATGGCAAGTCTCGGTCCAATCCGGAGATGTTCAATCCCCACACACGAAAGAAAGCTAGAAATGGCCACCGGAGGAGAACGAAGCGCCGGAATGCAAAACGGACAACAGGGAAAATGCTCGAATGCATGAGATGAACACGTATGCAAATGCAATGCACATGATGACATGATATGAGATGCAAGAAAATGAAAAACAACACACGGAGACAAAGACCCGAACCCGAGAAATAAATATAACTTAACGCCGGAAACGGCAAGAGTTGGAGTACAAATTGGGAAAGTTACATCCGGGGTGTTACAACACTCCACCACTATGAAAAGATCTCGTCCCGAGATCTAGGACTGAAAGAACTCCGGGTACTCAGAACGGAGGTGATCCTCGCGTTCCCAGGTAGCTTCACAGTCGGAATGGTGTGACCACTTGACTTTGAGAAATTTGATTGACTTGTTGCGAGTCTTGTGTTCAGTCTCTTCAAGAATAGCAACTGGGTGCTCACGATAGGAGAGATCTTCTTGGAGCTCAGGCGTCTTGAAGCACTTTCGAAGCTGAGAGACATGGAACACATCATGGACATTTGCAAAGTTTGAAGGAAGCTCAAGTTGATAGGCGAGGTCGCCTCTCTTGCTGACAATCTTGAAAGGTCCCACATATCTAGGGGCAAGCTTCCCTTTGATACCGAAGCGACGAGTACCTTTCATAGGAGAGACGCGGAGGTAAACATGATCTCCGATTTCGAAAGCCAAATCACGGTGCTTACTATCATAGTAGCTCTACTGGCGGGATTGGGCTGCTTTGAGGTTATCACGAATGACTTTGCACATTTCTTCTGCTTCTGTGATTAAGTCATTACCCAGCAGCTGACGTTCACCGGTTTCAGACCAGTTGAGAGGGGTACGGCACTTCCTGCCATACAGAATTTCAAATGGGGCCTTGCCCGAACTTGCTTGAAAACTGTTGTTGTATGAGAATTCAGCATAAGGAAGACAATCCTCCCACTTCATGCCGAAGGAGATCACACAAGCCCTGAGCATATCTTCAAGAATCTGGTTGACACGCTCGACTTGACCGCTTGTTTGAGGATGGAAAGCAGTGCTGAAGCGGATGTTCGTGCCCATGGCCTTCTGAAAAGAATCCCAAAACTTCGAGGTAAAAATGCTGCCACGGTCTGAAGATATCACTTGAGGAATACCGTGCAGAGAGACAATACGAGAGGTATAGAGTTCCGCCAATTGAGCTGCAGTGATCGACTCTTTGATAGGCAGAAAGTGAGCCACTTTGGTGAGCTTGTCGATGACCACAAATATCGCATCATTGCCACGCTTGGACTTTGGAAACCCAGTCACGAAGTCCATTTCAATGTGGTCAAACTTCCATTCTGGAATGGCAAGAGGTTGGAGGAGACCAGCTGGCCTTTGGTGTTCTGCCTTCACTCTTCTGCAGACATCACATTCATTCACGAATTGAGCGATCTCGCGCTTCATTCGAGTCCACCAATAAGCTTGCTTGAGGTCCTGATACATCTTCGTGCTCCCAGGGTGGATGGAGAGGAGAGAATTGTGAGCCTCGTTCATGATCACTTTACGAAGTTCACCTTTGGGCACAACAATACGATCCTCGAAGAAGAGAGTGTCCTTGTCATCAAGGCGGTAGCACTTGTACTTGGACTGACTCTTGGCAATCCCAATCTTCACCTTTTTCACCATAGCATCAAGAAGCTGGGCTTGGCGAATCTGGTGTTCTAAGGTAGGAGAGACTTGAAGGTTGGCGAGGAAACCTTGGGGAACAACTTGCAGATTAAGTTTGCGGAAAGCTTCACAAAGCTCGGGTTGATAAGGCTTGAGAATTAGACTGTTGCAATAGGCCTTTCTGCTCAAAGCATCAGCAATCACATTGGCCTTGCCTGGAGTATACTCAATACTCGGATTATACTCTTGAATCATTTCGACCCATCGAGTTTGCCTTAGGTTGAGATTAGGCTGAGTGAAGATGTACTTGAGACTCTTGTGATCAGTGAAAATGTCCACTTTTCTTCCCAATAGAAGATGTCTCCAAGTCAAAAGAGCATGCACAACTGCCGCCAACTCGAGATCATGAGTGGGGTAGTTCTTCTCATTAGGCTTCAACTGGCGAGATGTATAAGCAACAACTTTCTTCTCTTGCATCAAAACTGCGCCAAGACCTTGGAGAGAGGCATCACAAAAGACCTCGTACGGCTTGGATTCATCAGGCGGAGTCAGAACTGGAGCAATGATCAATTTCTCTTTCAAAGTGTTGAAAGCAATATCACACTCCGGAGACCAAACATACTTGACGTGCTTCTGAAGAAGATTTGAGAGAGGCTTCGCGATCTTGGAAAAGTTTTCAACGAATCTTCGGCAACAGCTTGCGAGACCGAGAAAACTGCGGAGTTGCTTCACATTCTGAGGAGGTTCCCAATTCACAATTGCGGATACCTTCTCGGGATTCACGGAAATGCCCTTGGAAGAGATGATATGACCAAGATAAAGAACCTCATCGAGCCAAAATTCACACTTGGAGAACTTGGTGTAGAACTGATGTTCCCTGAGTTTATCGAGAACCAAACGCAAGTGCTTGGCATGATCTTCCTTGTTCTTCGAGAAAACCAGAATGTCATCGAGATAGACCAAAACGAAGTCATTGGTGTAGGCGTTGAAGATGAAGTTCATCATGCGATAGAACGTCGGAGGAGCGTTGGCGAGGCCAAAAGACATGACAGTGTATTCATATGAACCAAAGCTTGTTCTGAATGCTGTCTTGGGAATATCTTCTTCACGAATGCGAATCTGGTGATAACCCATACGGAGATCAAGCTTGGAAAATACTTGGGCACCTTTGAATTGTTCGAACAGCTCATTGATGTTGGGAAGTGGGTATTTGTTCTTGATGGTCTTCTTGTTCACCGGATGGTAATCAACACAAAGTCGGTCCGTTCCATCCTTCTTCTTCACAAAAAGAACACCACAACCCCACGGAGAAGTACTAGGCCGGATGAGACCCATTCTTTCTTGCTCATCGAGTTGCTTCTTCAGCTCCTTCAACTCTTCAGGTCCGAGCTTGTAAGGACGTTTGCACACAGGTTCCGTGCCAGGCTCAAGTTCAATAACGAATTCAACTGGCCGGTGCGGAGGCATTCCTGGGAGCTCTTCTGGAAAGACGTCTTGATATTCGCAAACGACTGGAATTTGAGAGATAGCATCCAATTCACCCTTCTCATTGAGAGAAAACAGACGGATAGTATTATCCCAAGCGGCAAAGACAATTACATCCTCAGACGAATGAGTCAATTGAATCTGCCTGGCAGCACAATCAAGCTGAGCCTTGTGCTTAGAAAGCCAATCCATCCCGAGAATAAGATCAATATCCGAGTTGCCAAGAACCACCGGAGAAGAGAGAAATTTGTAATCCCCCAATGTGATAGAAACATCTGGGGCAAATGTGCTTGCATTCATAAATTTACTCGGAGAAACCACAGATAACTGTCTAGTCAAATCTTGCAAAGGCAACTCATTCTTAGAAACAAATGGCCTCGAGATGAAACAATGAGATGCACCCGTGTCAAAAAGAACTTTAGCAGGAATATCATTAACAGGAAGGTTACCCATGATCACATCTGACGAGTCCTCTGCCTGAGCTGCATTCATCAAATTGACCTTGGCGGACTTGGGGTTATGCTTGACCACAGCTGTACTTGCCGATCTGACAGGAGGAGGAGGAGGAAGACGCCTCTGGTTGAAACACTTGTTGGCATAGTGACCCTTCTGTTGGCACTTGTTGCACGTGACCTCTGAAAGCGGACGGTGATACGGAGCACTCGGTCTTGGATGTTGAGACAAAGTCTTGTTCTGAAAGCCAGGGTTGGGTGGGTGGGAAGAACCACTGCCGCCTTTGCTCTTCTGCTGAAACGGCTGACGGAACGGAGGAGGAGGAAGCCAAAACTTCTGCTGCTTGGACACTTGAGTAGAGGAAGAAGAAGTAACATCTCTGACTCGCTTCCTGGAAGCATCACACCTCAACTGAGCAGCCTCTTGCTTCAGTGCCATGTTGTCGAACTCATCGTATCACAAGGGTTCAAAGAGGACAAGAGCGAGCTGAATTTCTTCACGAAGACCACCCCTGAACTGATAGATCATGCTCTTCTCATCAGGAACATCCTGCTTGGCAAAACGGGCGAGCTTCTGGAACAATTTGTTGTAGTCATAGACAGACAAAGAGCCTTGCTTCAGATTGCGGAATTCCTCATGCTTGCTTTCAACCACGCTCTGCGGAATGTGATGAGCTCGGAAATCTTGATGGAAATCATCCCAAGTGATAACACGTCCACCTCTGGAATCCTTGTACTGTTGGAACCATTCTGCAGCTTGATCTTTGAGTTGGAAGGAAGCGAACTTGACAAAGTCCTCAGGCCTGACATTGCTGCACTCGAAATGCTTACGCAGATCCACAAGCCAATCGTCAGCATCGGTTGCCTCAACACAATTACTGAAAGTCTTTGGCCCGTTAGCAAGGAACTGGTTGAGTGTAGCAAAGTGACTCTGATTGCTCCCTTGATTCCCTTGATTGCCTTGATTGCGCTCTTGGAGAATTTGCATGATCAGCTGAGTGTTTGCATTGGTTGCGGCCATCACAGCTTGCCATGCCTCTGGAGGAGGTGGAGGTGGTGGCGGATCAGGATTCGGAGTCGTGCGCGTTGGAGGAGCCATCCTGAAGAGGTTGACATCCATTAGCACATTGATAGACAATTATCGAAGCTGAATCCAAGGGAATGAAAATTGCAACATATAGTCTTTACATCCGAACAAAATGAACGAATGCATTCCTCTTCAAATGGTCACATACCCATAAATTGAGAAGCCACGTAGAATTAAGGTAGAGAAATAAATCAACAAGGTACGGATGAAGAACGAATAATCGGTAAGAAATCCCAATCTCAAACCAATATCCGTGGAAGAAGAACTAGAGCTACTAGAGTTCCCATCTATGAAACTCCCGAACCTTTCCGGTTATGCAATCAGGTGTTGGGGATACAGGGGAAGCATAATATCTCACCCAAACTAGCAAATCCTACATCCAGCTGTATCCATCCTTCAACACATAACCAAGAAAACTTCGGAAACCATCTACCTCAACCTTCGAAAAGCATCCGTTATACAAGTTATGGCGATACTCCCGAACTCCCGCCCTAGTACTGGGTGGCGTCGAGGTTATCTCACCAACGAACTGCATAAAAGAGATTTTCGATGTCGGCGAACATATCTCAAGTATTCCAGAATTGCAATGATAAAATTATGATGACAACACCTCAGAGATCAACTCCCCGGGACACTTCCACTAAACCCCTGACAGGAGGCACCAAGACAGTATTCTCATCATAAGCCATCGGAACAAATCCAAGATACTCGCGTGATCCTAAATTTTTTTTAGTGAAATTTGAGAAGAGAAGAGTCAAAACGCTACTTCAGGATGCCTTACCAGAGCGATGAGGAGACTGGGAAGTAAAAAGAATTCCTAAGCTCTCCGATATATAATTCCTAAGGACTCAAAACATTTTTCTAGACACAACTCGGCTGCTAAGACGATCAAGCAATGGGGCTCCTAAGGTCGGGGAAGGCTCTGATTACCAACTTGTAACGCCCTCGATGCGGCTATAGCTCCCACGTGTCGAGGCACGACTTAGAGACATAACCGCATTGAAAGCAATGTCGCAAGTCAGGCAATCATTACAACATCCCATGTAATACATAATAAAAGGGGGAGATAACATAGTTGGCTTATACTCGCCACGTCACATCAGAGTACATAAATAACATCCATCAAACAAACACTCATGGCCCGACTACGGCGCCAAAATAGAAAATAACCCAACATGCGACAAGGCCCGAATCGATCCCCAACTAAGCACCACTACTGATCATCGGGAAAGGAAACATAATAACGCTGAGAGTCCTCGCGAACTCCCACTTGAGCTCGTACTCGTCACCTGGAGCGGAATCACCTGGACCTGCATCTGGAATTATAGTATCTGTGAGCCACAGGGACTCAGCAATCTCGCACCCTCGCGATCAAAACTATTTAAGCTTATAGGAATGGATAAGGCAAAAATATGTGGAGATGCAGCAAGCGACTAGCATATATGTGGTGGCTATCTTATACGCAAAAGAGAGCGAGAAGAGGAGGCAAAGCGCGAGCGAGAAGCTATAAGAACAACCTGCGCAAGCATAACTCCAACACCGTGTCCACTTCCCGGACTCCGCCGAGAAGAGGCCATCACGGCAACACAACTCAGTTGTTCATTTTAATTAATTAAGGTTTTCAAAGTTATCTACAACCGGACATTAACAAATTCCCATCTGCCCATAACCGCGGGCACGGCTTTCGAAAGTTCAATCCCTGCAGGGGAGTCCCAACTTAGCCCATGACAAGCTCTCACGGTCAACGAAGGAATAGACCTCCTCCCAAGACGTCTGATCAGACTCGGTATCTCGGTAACTCAAGACACTTCGACAGGTTAAAACAAGACCAGCAACACCGCCCGAATGTGCCGACAAATCCCGATAGGAGCTGCACATATCTCGTTCTCAGGGCACACTCAGATGAGCGCTCCATACAACTAAAACCAAACCTCGAGTTTCCCCGAGGGGGCGCTGCACAGGGCTCTAGTTTGGACCAACACTCAGAGGAGCACTCGCCGGGGGGGGGGGGTTTAAATAAAGATGACCCTTGAGTCTGCAGAACCCAAGGGAAAGAAAAGGCTAGGTGGCGAATGGTAAAACAATGTTGGGCATTGCTGGAGGAGTTTAATTCAAGGCGAACTGTCAAGGGGTTCCCATTATAACCCAACCGTGTAAGGAACGCAAAATCCGGCAACATAACACCGATATGACGGAAACTAGGGCGACAAGAGTGGAACAAAACACCAGGCATAGAGGCCGAGCCTTCCACCCTTTACCAAATATATAGATGCATTAATATAACATAGCAATATAATGATATCCAACAAGTAAATAAATGTTCCAACAAGGAACGGCCTCCAAACTTCACCTGCAACTAGCAACGCTATAAGAGGGGCTGAGCAAAGCGGTAACATAGCCAAACAACGGTTTGCTAGGACAAGGTGGGTTAGAGGTTCAACATGGCAATTAGGAGGCTGACAAGCAAAAGGTAGGCATCGTAGCATTGGCAAAGCAAGAGCGAGCAAACTAGCATAGCAAAGATAGTAGTGATTTCGAGGGTATGATCATCTTGCCTGCACAGTTGTCAGAGTTGACTGGATCCTCACAAGCAAACTCAACGGGCTCCTCGGTAGCGAAGTCATCTCCCGGCTCTACCCAACAAGACAAACAAGCAACAATGATACAATCAACCACGTGCGAGACCAAGCAATATGATGAAATGATGATATGCTATGCGGGATGCGATGCGGGACGCAAAATGCAAGATATAATAGGAAATTCACGAACCTGGCCTCAACTTGGAATTCCAAGGGTGCCACTGGATAGAGGGGATGAAATCGCTTGAAAACTATATAAAGATCATTGGAATCGGAGTTACGGTTTGGAAATGGCAAGCGTTTTAAGATATGACACCGGTTTGCGATTTACAGCAAGTAGGCATCTAAATGCAACGAAATGAACATGCTACAGCCACCAAACAAGACAACAAAAGACATGGCAGGGATGCACACAAGATCTTTAACAAAATAATAGCACTGAGCCACAGCCAATTCATCCATTAAGAGGTTCAAACAAGCATGGCAAAAACGCAAATGCAAAACAGATTCCAGACTTAGTGAAATTAACACTAGTCTGAAATTTCAGATCACGAAGCCCTCTTCGAAGCAGCAAAACAACATGATACATGATCTGATTAAGACAAGTAAGGACATGGCATGGAGCTACTCAACAAGCTTAACAAAAGTCCCAAAGTGACCTGGGGCCAAAATGGATTACAAAATATATTAACGGGCACACGAATATAGCTAAAACACAATCAGTTTTCAGACTTAGTGAAAACTGAGACATGCTGAAATATAACTCACGAAGGCATGTAAACGAGCTCGATGCACTCACCACGGTGCAAGTCATGGCAAGGCAGGCATACATACATTAATAAGGCACAAAATAAAAGCTAGAAATGGCAAGAACAATGGCATAGCATGCACGGATCAACTATAACAACGCCGGCAAAATCGCAAACGAGTTGACGATCTGCCCAGATTCACCACGAAGCAAAAGTAGAGCTCGATTGACTCAAGCTAGGGTGCACCATAATTGCAAACAAAGACATGGATGGATAGAGAATAACATGTATAACAAAAGTCCCTTACTGATCATCCTCAAAAGAGGCACGGATCATTAGGAAACAAGCTGAACATATGGCATCATGAACTAAAATATCCCAGACTTAGTGAAAACAACTAAGTCCCTGAAAACAGATTTACCGGGTGCCTCTCTTTGCAAGCTTGCACAAGTCACCACACACATCCTAAAAATGCATGGGTCGCACCTCTGGAAAGAAGACAAAATGCTTAACAAAACATATGAAGGACTCACAGGCATATCATGCACACAATAATCATGGCAAAATTGACAAAAGTCTAAGATTAACTAGAAGATCTGACAATTAACTCACGAAGCCTCCTTCTAACAGCATTTTGGGCATCAAGATGAACTCCAATGAAAATGATGCAATGGAGTGTAATGATGTACTCGTCGAGACGAACATTTTGATATATTATATGTTCAAAACGGAGCTACGGATGCAAAGTTACGGGCGGTCAAAGTAAGCATAAAAAACTAGGGTTAGGGTCGAAAAGTCAACCGAGAGGGATATCTCCAGATCTGGATTGGCACGCTTCCCGAGGCGGTCGCCGGAGTTCACTATTCACGCCGGAGACGTCGGGGATCGCCAGAGACGTCGAAGAAGCGGCGGGGTCGCGCGGGAGAGGAGGATGGGGCGGCGCCGGCGGCGGTGGCCGGCCCGGGCGGCGCGCGTGCTCCGGCGCGGTGGCGGCGAGCGGGCGCGGGAAGCGAGGTAAGGCAGCGGCGGCCAGCAATGGCGCCCGCGGTGGCCGGTGATGGCGCCTGCCGGCTCGAGTGAGGAAGGGCGGCGCGGCGCCCTGCGGATCTGGCCCGGCGAGGCGGCGTCGGGGGCCGGGCGTGGGCCTGGGGCCCGGCAGCGGTGGCGATGTGGTCCTGCCACGTGTCAGGCGGCGGTTGGCTGCGGGCGTCGGCGGACGCTGTCCGGCCTGGCGCGGACACGTCCGTCGGCGGCGAGATCTGTTTTTTTTTACAACTAGGGTTTGGACGGGAAAGAAGAGATCCGAAAATGGAGGTGGTATAAATAGGCATAAGTGGAGCTAGGAGAGTCCAAATGAGGTGCGGTTTTCGGCCACGCGATTGTGATCGAACGCTCTAGGACATGGAGCAGAGTTTGGTGGGTTTTGGGCCAAATTTGAGGGGTGTTGGGCTGCAGCACACACGAGGCCTTTTCGGTCCCTCGGTTAACCGTTGGAGTATCAAACGAAGTCCAAATGATACGAAACTTGACAGGCGGTCTACCGGTGGTAAACCAAGGCCGCATGGCAAGTATCGGTCCAATCCGGAGATGTTTAATCCCCACACACGAAAGAAAGCTAGAAATGGCCACCGGAGGAGAACGAAGCGCCGGAATGCAAAACGGACAACGGGGAAAATGCTCGAATGCATGAGATGAACACGTATGCAAATGCAATGCACATGATGACATGATATGAGATGCATGAAAACGAAAAACAACACACGGAGACAAAGACCCGAACCTGAGAAATAAATATAACTTAACGCCGGAAACGGCAAGAGTTGGAGTACAAATTGGGAAAGTTATATCCGGGGTGTTACAGCCGCCCCTTCCCCAAGACAGGAGCTGCCCCGGCCCCAGTATAAATTGCGCCGGCGCCGCCGCCCTCTTCTCCTCCTCCTTCCCTCACCAACCGCCGCCCTCGTCACTGCTGCCGAATCTCGCCGCCGCGCCGCGCCGCCACTGCCGCACCACACCCCGCCGCCTCTCGCCTTGTGCCGCCGCCGCCGCTAGCTCCACTGCCCCGCACCGCGCAGCCACCGCCCCACCCCGCCGTCTCCGTGATCTCGCCGGAGATTGCCGGGAACTACCGTCGCCGGTTTTCGCCGTAAACCGCCGCCGGTTTAATTCGATCGAACCGGTAAGAACCGCGCGGTCAGGTTTTTTAGGTTTTTGTTTTATTAGTCGGTTTTCTTTTAAAACTCGTTTAGTATATTTAGAGAACGCTCGCTGGTTTAGCCTCTGGAGCGAACGAGTTCATAGTTTAGGGTTCAGGAGTGAACGTTCGTTGTTTAGAATTATTCTTTTTCTTTTAATTCTTGGCCAGGGACTCCTGTGTGAAGGTTTTATTTACAGTTTAGTCCCTAATCTTAAAACGATCACTACTTTTTACTCGTTTGTCCAAATCCAACGAAACCAACACTCACATCTTCGTTACAATCTCCTCTATCCAGTAATCCAACTCAAACATGTTTTTGAAAAGTTTAAAACTTGAATTAGATCAGATTTGAATTCAAACTTTGTTTGATCATAACTTGAGTTTCTTAGCTCCGTTTGAGTTGATTCTTTTTGCAAATCGAAGCTCTTGACCTAAACTTTCTGATAAGGCCAAATTCACATAATTTTGATACTGTTAGAAATTGTTTTATGTAGAAAGAGTTATTTGCTTGGTTTTGATGTTTTCTGAATCGTCTTCTTCGTTCTTTCTCATCTTTTGAGTGATTGCTTATGTGTGGTTACTATTGCTTGCTTACGATAGATTGAGCAGAGTGTGACGAATAGAGCTATCAAGAGTTTTGAGTGCGAATCATCTTCATCAACATTGTAGGCAAGTTCACACTTTTATCATATCCCTTTAACACCCAGTTTTATGCATTAGTTTCAACCCTCAAACATTGCATGGTTATGAATTGATAACATGTGGGTATTGGGAAGTAGTTGATGAGGTAGGAACCTATTGCCCTGGATTCAAACCTTGGGAGTTACTATTACGTTATGCTTATATTGCCATGCTATGCTCGTAGATGTGGATTGGGTTTGAGAGTATTTCATGACAGATGTGAGATTGTTAATTAATGGTTTACTTAAGGTGGCAACTTCAACACACATCTGGGTGGATTGAGGCACCTGGGTATTCCAGGATTGCCTGTTTTTTTTATGGACCGCCACCAAGGTTCAAAGGGACCATTAGATTATTCATACTAGAAACTTCCGTGTGCAGCCACAAGCTATAATGGGCTCCAGCATAGTTGATTAAGTCACGCGAACTCTTAAAGTGGTAGACTAGCAGATGTAGGGGATGTAGGTTGGTACGGTCTACCCGTTCGTAAGGTGCTAGCGCTTCTGAAAGACTATGTCTCGGTCATTCGTTTCTCAAACACCATGTAGTGAGAGAGTCGCAACGGAGGAGATTGAGTCTTGTGGGGAAAAGTGCGCAAACCTCTGCAGAGTGTATAAACTAATCATGATTAGCCGTGTCCCTGGTTATGGACATCTTGAGTATCTAGTACCTGGATTATCATGTGAATCTCATCATGTTACTTTAAGTCAATTTTGTTGGGTTTAATGATGTTACTTAATTGGGATTGAGAATGTTGTCAACCATTCTAAATGTTCAACAACCACCATGATAGTTAAAGTAAAATGTATTCCTTTGCAGTAGGGAAAAATTGGATTTTCGCGAAAACCTTATAACCGTAGAGCTTTTCCACTAGCCAAATATGCATGTAGTGATAGCCATTGTTCATCATTCTCTATGGTGTGAATTTGCCAGTACATTCAATGTACTGACCCTTTGTGGCTGCAACGTCTCATGTTGCAGGATTAACTTACGATGAGTAAGCGATATGTTAGGGTTACGATTTCTACACTCAACTTTGCCATTGGTGTTGATGGGAATCCACAACCTTGTTACTTCCGCTATTTTGGATTGAGGTAATAGTATCTTACGTTACTTACACATGTGATTTACCTCTGTTATAAATCCTCGAGTACTGTGTGTGTTAGCATACTAATCCAGGGATGACACTTAAGCACAGAGACTTGATCCATTCGGGTCGGGTCGCTACAAGATGGTATCAGAGCACATGTTGACTGTAGGACATGACCCTAGAAACTGGCAAGCCCATAGGAAAGATTTTTCTCTAAAACTTTACTTTTCAAAAAGATCTTTTACCTCTCTTCTCTTCTGAGCTTATTCAAAAATTCCCTTTTAGTGAGACCATATCCCTTTTCCCTTTGGATCACTCGAAGATTCGACTGATGAGGCCACTCCAAAAGTACAAGATATTGGACAACTAAGACCATTCGGAATGAAGAGGGTTTTACCATACATTATGATAATGGAAACTACAACGGTTGAAGACTACGAAGAATAGGAGAATTTGGAGGCTATGAAGAATTTCTAGATTGGTATGACCTAAGAAGGCTACCCTTATGGAACTTGCCAGACTATGGAAGCTGTCAATACCGAGATCAAGGTGTATCAGAGAAAGACCGGAACATAGAGCATGAGAACTCAAAGTTTTGTCAAGAAAACCCTAAGGCAAGAGATATCAATTATGGAAGATAGCTCATGGCAATGACAAGGGCAGAAACGCGGCTACACCTGATGATATCGCCCGTTGATGCTATTGTCACCATGCTGAGTTAAGGATGAAATTTTAACCTTAGCTGGTGTATCACCAGGATCTGGAGTGTTACATCAAGAAGTTAAGAAGGACCTACAAGAAGCAGTATTTTGACAAGGGAGTATTTCACGAGGAACTCAGGACCCTGAAGATGAGAGTAGCCAAGCTAGAGGAGCAAAACCTCGAGAAACCGGAGATTTGTCAGGAACTAGACCATGGTTCATGCCAAGGATGTTGAAACCTAGGAGTTTGAAATGCAACTCCGGAATATTAAAGGATGTCACGAGAGACTTCACGTCAACGGAGATGATCTGGCAAAAGAACTTGAGAAGGACAAGCATGATGGGAAGAAGCCATCAGAGACATAAACAAGACTTGAAGAGTTTGGCGATTTTGAAGATTTATTGACCTTTAGAAGACCAAACCCCTGATATACCTACGTTAGATGCGACGACTGTGAGCTATCATTTGTTTGATGTTTTCCGACAGCCACAATAAAATCTGTCTTTTTAAAACTGTTGTTTGCATTTGTGTATCCCTCTCTATCTCTCTTATCTTACCCCAAACCCACATGGACCCAATAGAGGATGAATGGAGATGAGCTTGTATTTTCTGGACCGATGAGTCAGTTGGAGACAGACTGATGGATTCAGAACATGGAGGATCACATGGAGAATAACCCTATAGTTGGAAATGATATGACACAGCATGCTCTTCAGTGCTTTGAAAGAGGTGCTGCTACTTGGTGGAGGATGTAACAAACCATCAATGGATGGCAAGGAGTAACCACTTGGAAAGAATTTAAGTTGACTTTGCCAAAGTCTCGGCTTGTGTCCCAGAAGTTGAAGCCTTATGGAAAGGATATGAAGAAACCTTGTGCATGCAAGATTTGTGGAGAAATCGGACACACCCATAAAGAACACAAGGATGAGTGCCTTAATTGTGAAGGAAGTCACCCAGTTGAAGAATGCCCAACTAGGCAAATTACTTGTTTCTTGTGTGAAGGGACTACCCACTATCCTGCTCAGTGTCACATTTACCCCATGGTACAATGAACCATCCAACAGAAGAAAGAAGTAATGAAAGGAGCACTCATGGAAATTTTAGAAGAAGCTGTGATGAAGGAAGAGATGGAGGACACACCTAAACAAGACCCGAGTAAACCCTGCACTAAGTCTTGCTATTCATGTGGAGAAGAAGGACACATCTCCAAAAATTGTTTGAATGGGGATCTAGTAGAATTCCCGACAGAGGAAGTAGAATATGACCCACAGGAAATATAAGCCCTGATTGGAATGGAAAAGTCTAGGAAGAGAAACCGATTGGAGCCCAGGAGGGACCTGAGTCATATCACCTGTTACAGGTGCAAGGACTCAGGGCACTACCTCAACAGTTGCCCAAAAAGGAAACCTCGATACTTGTCAGAAGTAATATTTTTTAGTTGTAATGGAGCAGGGCACTTTGCCAGAGAATGCCCCAAGGAGAAGGAAACTTGTGCTAGATAGTTGAGTTTGCAACAAAGGAAATGGAGTAGTAGAAGTGAGAACATTTTCTTTTATATTAAGGTGTTGAGTTGAGAAAAGCGAGAGATTGTAATCACTTGAGAATGAATAAAGTTAGCATCGTTGGTACTGATATGGATTTTATGAGTTGTTACTCTATGAAGAAGAATTTTGGCCATTCTGAGGATATGAGAATTATGGTCTATGGAAGATTTGTGCATTTTAAGGGTGGTAGTACCCTGTAAGGACCGTTGAGCCCTGGAAAAGATAAGGATACTCCACTAAGTGGATTTCGGAAAAAATGAATACGAGTTTTGTCTCGATTTGTGTGATACCCCAAGAGTGTGTGGGATGAAGTTGGAGACGTCAGTTGTTTGGACCAAATGTGATCAAGGAGTCAGAAGAGAATGTTAAGTTGATTCGAGATAGACTGAAGGTAGCTCAGTCTAGGCAGAAGAGTTATGCAGACTAAAAAACGCAAGGAGGTAGTCTATGAAATTGGAGACAGAGCATGCCTTCGTGTGTCCCCTCTGCGAGGAGTTAAACGATTTGGAGTTAAGGGAAAGTTAGCCTCGAGATTTGTAGGACCATACCGAGTTTTGGAGCGTATGAGAGAAGTGGCCTACAAATTGGAGTTACCCGAAGGACTGTCAGGAGTTCATGATGTGTTTCACATTTTCCCAGTTGAAGAAGTGCCATGCAGAGATGGCCAATGTTCCCCTGTAAGGACGCTTGAACCTAGAAAGGATAATGATGTTCCACGAAGTGGAATATGGACTTCATAAGTATAAGTTTTTATCTCGGTATGTGGGATATCCCACGAGGATGAAGAGATGAATTACTATTGGATATAAAGGAGGTATGATGTAGGAAATATGGATCAAGGGAAATCCAGGATGAGTCTGAGTAATCACGTCTTAGTTTGGTGCAAATAGAATGAAGGAAGACAGTACACTTGGATGGATTTAAGAATACTAGGAAGTTGGAAGTTGGAACAATGATCAGTTGCCCGATGATAAGTTCAAGGACTACAAGTGATGAGATGGGCCATAACCCACAGGCCCCAGGACCTGCCAAGAAGCAAGCACAGTCTTGCTGAAGGAAAAACCCTGGAAGAGGATATACCTTTGTCGACAGACGATTTTATAGGGGTTTACGCAAACCTGAGAGTTGTAAAGGAACGATAGATGTTTGTCTGGCTTGCAGAATCTATGGATATATCCGAACTTGGTTCGTCGACAAGAGAAATTCTGCAATGCTTGTGAGGATGACCGAGTGTTAGAATGCGAGATTCGCTAAACCGTATACAAGGTAATGATTTGGGTGCGGCATGGATTGATCACCATACCGACTTACTCTTATTATTCGCCCTGCTATGTGGGATGGTAAATCTGAGTGACCTACCTATAGTAAGAGACGTTGATCAAAACCCTATTTAAACCTTAGAATGGTATAAGAATTTTTTTTCCCTTGTACAAGGCAACTTTTGCCAACCATAGGTTATATGGTGAGGATCAACCAGACCCATTTTGTGCAGGAGAAACCCTAAATTGTTAACCACCATGAGATATCGATAGTTAATTAGTATTGGCGCCAGACCTGTCAGCTAAGAAGACCCAATCTCGGAATAACCTTACCAAGAGGAAAGGACAGAAGAATTTTGGAAAAGGTTATGCCACTACCGGAAAAGCTCAGAGCAGGAATTTTCTCGAGGATCTGAGAAGACCGACACTGTTAAGAACAAGGATGGAGTATATGAGTTTTTATGGAACAGTAACCATGCTTCTAAGGGTGGTAGCACCCCAGACCCCTGTGATGATCGATGGATTTTGAGAAGACCCCAAACCCTAACCTTTTCTTGCTAGCCTCTCCGAATCTCGAGGACGAGATTCATTTTAAGGGTGGTAGGTTTGTAACATCCCAAATTTCTAAATTTTGGAATGTTATAATAAATAGATTGATTGATTGATTGTTTGATTGTTGTGGGATTGATTGAGTGAAATTCGAAACTTTTTGAAAGTTAAATGAGAGGGAATAAAAGGACTTTCCCAAACTTTCACCTTTTTCTTTTTGATCCCCGTGAATTCAAATTCTTTTCATCACAAAACCCCGGAGAGAAGATGACATGACTTCTTCCATTTATTTAAATGCAAAGGGGTGTTGAAAATATTTGAATTTCATCTGGAAATATTTCAAATTAATAAACTTCATGCAACTCAATGATTTTCAAGAGCGAAGATAAAATGACTTCTTCAAAACTTATGAAATATGAGTTGGGAGTTTCAAAGAAACTCAAATTTAAAATCCATTTGAATTTTTTTTTCAATTTGGGTTATTTGAGTTTTATTCAAATTATTTTTCTCCAAAAACAAAATACATGGAGAATAGGGTAACATAATTCCCTACAATAGAAAATTGGAGAAAAATTTATTTGAAATCATTTTGGTATTTTTTAAAATGATTTTTATAGGATTTTATTAGACCAGTAGCACTCTTTGAATTATCTGAATTTGTGTGAATTTTATTTAATGCTAGGAAAATGTTCATGTTGTAGAAAATCTTTTTCTGAAAATTCTGATATATTATATGCCTATATAATATTTTTTGTTATTTCGTTTTTATTATTTTAATTGTCTGAAAAATGTTTTTTTAAACCCTTCCCCGATTGGGCCGGCCTAGCTCCCAGCCAGGCCCCGGCCCAGTCCGACGCCGGCGTCGCCTCCCTCCTCGCGTGCCCGTGCGGGACTCCCGCCGGAGTCCGCCGCACCCACGGCGCCGGCCGCCCCTTCCCCAAGACAGGAGCCGCCCCGGCCCCTGTACAAAGTGTGTCGGCCCCGCCGCCCTCTTCTCCTCCTCCTCCCTTCACCAACCACCGCCGCCGCCGCACTTTTGCCGCGCCACCGCCGCCCTCGTCGCTGCTGCTGAATCTCGCCGCCGCGCCGCCACTTCCACACCGCACCCCGCCGCCTCTCGCCTTGCGCCGCCGCCGCCGCTAGCTCCGCTGCCCCGCGCCGCCTTCCCGCACCGCGCAGCCACCGCCCCACCCCGCCGTCTCCGCGATCTCGCCGGAGATCGCTGGGAACTGCCATCGCTGTTTTTCGCCATAAACTGCCACCGGTTTAATTCGATCGAACCGGTAAGAACCGCCCGGTCCGGTTTTTTTTAGGTTTTCATTTTATTAGTCGGTTTTCTTTTAAAACCCGTTTAGTATATTTAGGGAACGCTCGCTGGTTTAGCCTCTGAGCGAACGAGTTCATAGTTTAGGGTTCAGGAGTGAACGTTCGTTGTTTAGAATTATTCTTTTTCTTTTAATTTTCGGCCAGGGACTCCCCTGTGAAGGTTTTATTTACAGTTTAGTCCCTAATCTTAAAACGATCACTACTTTTTACTCGTTTGTCCAAATCCAACGAAACCAACGCTCACGTCTTCGTTACAATCTCCTCTATCCAGTAATCCAACTCAAACAAGTTTTTGAAAAGTTTAAAACTTGAATTAGATCAGATTTGAATTCAAACTTTGTTTGATCATAACTTGAGTTTCGTAGCTCCGTTTGAGTTGATTCTTTTTGCAAATCGAAGCTCTTGACCTAAACTTTCTGATAAGGCCAAATTCACATAATTTTGGTACTGTTACAAAAAATTTTATGTAGAAAGAGTTATTTGCTTGGTTTTGATGTTTTCCGAATCGTCTTCTTCGTTCTTTCTGATCTTTTGAGTGATTGCTTATGTGTGGTTACTATTGCTTGCTTATGATAGATTGACCGGAGTGTGATGAGTAGAGCTATAAAGAGTTTTGAGTGGGAATCATCTTCATCAACATTGCAGGCAAGTTCACACTTTTATCATATCCCTTTAACACCCAGTTTTATGCATTAGTTTCAGCCCTCAAACATTGCATGGTTAGGAATTGATAACATGTGGGTATTGGGAAGTAGTTGATGAGGTAGGAACCTATTGCCGTGCATTCAAACCTTGGGAGTTACTATTACGTTATGCTTATATTGCCATGCTATGCTCGTAGACGTGGATTGGGTTTGAGAGTATTTCATGACAGATGTGAGATTGTTAATTAATGGTTTACTTAAGGTGGCAACTTTAACACACATCTGGGTGGATTGAGGCACCTGGGTATTCCAGCGATTGCCTGTCTAGGCACCTGGGTATTCCAGGATTGCCTGTTTTTTTATGGACCGCCACCCAGGTTCAAAGGGATCATGAGATTATTCATACTAGAAACTTCCGTGTGCAGCCACAAGCTATTATGGGCTCCAGCATAGTTGATTAAGTCACGCGAACTCTTAAAGTGGTAGAATAGCAGATGTAGGGGATGTAGGTTGGTACGGTCTACCCATTCGTAAGGTGTTAGCACTTCTGAAAGACTATGTCTCGGTCATCCGTTTCTCAAACACCATGTAGTGCGAGAATCCCAACAGAGGAGATTGAGTCTTGTGGGGAAAAGTGCGCAAACCTCTGCAGAGTGTATAAACTAATCATGATTAGCCGTGTCCCCGGTTATGGACATCTTGAGTATCTAGTGCCTGGATTATCATGTGAATCTCATCATGTTACTTTAAATTAATTTTGTTGGGTTTAATGATGTTACTTAATTGGGATTGAGAATGCTGTCAACCATTCTCAATGTTCAACAACCACCATCATAGTTAAATTAAAATGTATTCCTTTGTAGTAGGGAAAAATTGGCTTTTCGCAAAAACCTTATAACCGTAGAGCTTTTCCACCAGCCAAATATGCATATAGTGATAGACGTTGTTCAGCATTCTCTATGGTGTGAATTTGCCAGTACATTCAATGTACTGACCCTTTGTGGCTGCAACGTCTCATGTTGCAGGATTATCTTACGACGAGTAAGCGATACGTTAGGGTTACGATTTCTACACTCAACTTTGCCGTTGGTGTTGATGGGAATCCACAACCTTGTTACTTCCGCTATTTTGGATTGAGGTAATAGTATCTTACGTTACTTACACATGTGATTTACCTCTGTTATAAATCCTCGAGTACTGTGTGTGTCAGCATACCGATCCAGGGATGACACTTAAGCACAGAGACTTGATCCATTCGGGTCAGGTCGCTACACTTCTGATCAAGTTACTACCGAACCTCGTAGGTCAACCAGAGTAAGATCCGCACCAGAGTGGTACGGTAGTCCTGTTCTGGAGGTCATGTTACTTGACCATGAAGAACCTACGAACTATGAGGAAGCGATGATGAGCCCAAATTCCGCAGAATGGCTTGAGGCCATGAAATCTGAGATGGGATCCATGTATGAGAACAAAGTGTGGAGTTTGGTTGACTTGCCCGATGATCGGCAAGCCATAGAGAATAAATGGATCTTCACGAAGAAGACTGACTCTGACGGTAATGTTACTGTCTACAAAGCTCATCTTGTTGCGAAAGGTTTTCGACAAGTTCAAGGAGTTGACTAGATGATACCTTCTCACCCGTCGTGATGCTTACGTCCGTCCGAATCATGTTAGCAATTGCCGCATTTTATGATTATGAAATTTGGCAAATGGATGTCAAATCTACATTCCTTAATGGATATATTAAAGAAGAGTTGTATATGATGCAACAAGAAGGTTTTGACAATCCTAAAGGTGCTAACAAAGTGTGCAAGCTCTAGCGATCCACCTATGGACTGATGCAACCATCTCGGAGTTGGAATATATGCCTTGATAAAGTGATCAAAGCATATGGTTTTATACAGACTTGTGGTGAAGCCTGTATTTACAAGAAAGTGAGTGGGGGCACTACAGCCTTTCTGATAAGTATATGTGAATGACATATTGTTGATCAGAAATGATGTAGAATTTTCTGGAAAGCATAAAGGAGTGTTTGAAAGGAGTTTTTCAAAGAAAGACCTCGGTACAGTCAAAGAAGGAGTTCTTGCTTGTGTTGCAAGGTGTGAAGTTGAGTAAAGACTCAAAACCCGACCACGGCAGAAAATAGAAAGAGAATGAAAAGTCATTCCCTATGCCTCAGCCATAGGTTCTATAAAGTATGCTATGCTGCCTACCAGACCTATTGTGTACCTCACTAAGAGTTTGGCAAGAGGGTACAATAGTGATCCAGGAGTGGATCACTGGACATCGGTCAAAATCATCCTTAGTGGAATAAGGATATGTTTCTCGGTTATGGAGGTGACAAAAAATTTCATCATAAAGAGTTACGTCAATGCAAGTTTTGACACCGATTTGGATGACTCTGATTCTCAATCTAGATACATATTGAAAGTGGGAGCAATTAGCTAGAGTAGCTCCGTGCAGAGCATTGTAGACATAGAAAAATTTGCAAAATACATACGGCTCTGAATGTGGTAGACCCGTTGACTAAATTTCTCTCACAAGAAAAACATGATCACTCTTTGGGTGTTAATCACATAGCGATGTGAACTAGATTATTGACTCTAGTAAACCCTTTGTGTATTAGTCACATGGAGATGTGAGCTAATCACATAAAGATGTGAACTATTGGTGTTAAATCACATGACGATGTGAACTAGATTATTGACTCTAGTGCAAGTGGGAGACTGAAGGAAATATGCCCTAGAGGCAATAATAAAGTTGTTATTTATATTTCCTTATATCATGATAAATGTTTATTATTCATGCTAGAATTGTATTAACCGGAAACTTGATACACGTGTGAATACATAGACAAACAGAGTGTCCCTAGTATGCCTCTACTTGACTAGCTCGTTAATCAAAGATGGTTAAGTTTCCTAGCCATGGACATGTGTTATCATTTGATGAACGGGATCACATCATTAGATAATGATGTGATGGACTAGACCCATCCGTTAGCTTAGCACTATGATTGTTTAGTTTATTGCTATTGCTTTCTTCATGACTTATACATGTTCCTATTGCTATCAAACGTCACAACGTAACTGGGTGATTATAAAGATGCTCTACAGGTGTCTCCGATGGTGTTTGTTGAGTTGGCATAGATCGAGATTAGGATTTATCACTCTGATTGTCGGAGAGGTATCTCTGGGCCCTCTCGGTAATGCACATCACTATAAGCCTTGCAAGCAATGTGACTAATGAGTTAGTTGCAGGATGATGCATTACGGAACGAGTAAAGAGACTTGCTGGTAACGATATTGAACTAGGTATGAGGATATCAACAATCGAATCTCGGGCAAGTAACATACCGATGAAAGAAGGAACAACATATGTAGTTATGCAGTTTGACCAATAAAGATCTTCGTAGAATATGTAGGAAGCAATATGAGCCTCTAGATTCCGCTATTGGTTATTGATCGGAGATGAGTCTCGGTCATGTCTACATAGTTCTCGAACCCGTAGGGTCCGCACGCTTAACGTTCGATGACGATCGGTATTACGAGTTTATGTGTTTTGATGTACCAAAGGTAGTTTGGAGTCCCTGATGTGATCACGGACATGACGAGGAGTCTCGAAATGGTCGAGACATGAAGATTGATATATTGGAAGGTTATGTTTAGACACCGGAATGGTTTCGGATTAGTTCGGGCATTTACCGGAGTACCAGGGGGTTACCGGAACCCCCCGAGGAGTTAATGGGACTTGATGTGCCGTAGTGGAAGAGAGGAGGAGGTGCCCAGGTGTGGTGCGCACCCCCCTAGGCCCAATCTGAATTGGGGTAGGGTTTGGGGGGCTGACCCCCCTTTCCTTCTCTCCCTCTTCCCTTCCTCCCCCTCCTAGTTGGACTAGGAAAGGGGGGAACCTACTCCTAGTAGGAGTACCCCCCTTGGTGCGCACCCTAGGAAGCCGGCCCTCCACCTCCTCCACTCCTTTATATATGGGGGAGGGGGGCACCCCATCGACACACAAGTTGATCTTAGTCGTGTGTGGTGCCCCCCTCCACAGATTTCTAGCTCGATCATGTTGTCATAGTGCTTAGGCAAAGCCCTGTGTCGGTAACTTCATCATTGTCGGATTTCGGGTTCTGGAAAAACGCTTGAGGTTCGGACACTGGGGTGCGCACAAAGATCTCTCCACCTCTCTAGCTCTCACACTCTATGATCTCACGGCCTAGCTCGATGAACCGAAAGAACATGAGGCACAAGATTTATACTGGTTCGGGCTACCGTTGTGGTGTAATACCCTACTCCAGTGTGGTGTGGTGGCTTGCCTCTTGGGCTGAGGATGAATAGTTACAAGGGAAGAACAGCCTCGCAAGGAGAGGTGTTCTTGTGCTTAGTGAACTTGAGTGGCTGGGGTGATATGGATCCGATCTAGGTCCGAATCAGATGCCTCCCTATGGTGGTGGCTAGTCCTATTTATAGAGGCCCTGGTCCTCTTCCCAAATATTGAGCGGGAAGGTATCCCACAATGGCCAAATTCGAAGGGAGACAACTAGTACAAGCTATCCTGACAAAAGTAGTCTTCGTCTGCCAAAGGCTCTAGTGGTGACGCCGTCTTGTGCTCCATGGTGACCTCCGTCCTGCCGTCCTGCTGATCTTGGTCTTGTTGCACCGATATGGAAACCTTTGCCTAACGCCTCGGGACTCCTCGTCTACGCTTGCCCCTTTAGCACCAAAGAGGAAACGAGGACACTGCGCGCACTGGCGCCCGCCTGGCTCCAGTCGTCACGGCTTGCGTCACAGAAACCTCGTGAGGCGCCCCTTGCCTTGATCTCCCCACCCCTTGCGAGCCAGCTTGGTGAGGCCGCCCCTGAGGAGGTCTTGCATCGTTCGCCTCGTGACGCTTAGCCCCTCGCGAGGGTCTTGAATGTTTGCTGGTGAAGATGGGCCATACAGGGGCGCTGGCGGAGCCACGCTACGGGCCACAGGCAGGCAAGTCTAGGGACCCCCGTTCCCAGAACGCCGACAGTAGCCCCCGGGCCCAAGGCGCGCTCGGGCTTGGCTTCGAGGCGAAGCCAAAGGGCAAGTGTGGAGCGTCGCGGGCCCCAATAGCCTATGACCCTGCTTGACACGTGGCGATCGATTGGACGTGGGCGTCTCCGCTTCCCCACGCAGCCTTGATATCCGCCTGGCTAGGCGGCCACGGCGTCCCACACAGTTATTTCCCCCTTGCTGGCAACGCACCCCCCGACTCCTTCGCTTCCTCGAACCTCAGCTTCCTTTCCCAATCCAACCTGAGCTCAGTCCTCCCCATCGTCATGGCGCCGAACCGGACAGAGAAAGGGAAGAAGCCCCTATCCTTAGCCAACCCGCCTCCCGCTGTCGAGTCCGCTGTTGGCCGATCGCGGGGGCACAATGAGGAGGCCATAGACAAGGTCCGCCTTGCACTTGCCACCAGCTTCAACGAATGGGGTGGGACGGCGGCCTGGCCGCGTCCCGAGCTTCTGTCGATAGAGCAGCCACCGAGGTCCAGTTCTTTGTCGACGCCGTGTGGGCCGGTCTGGATCCCCCCTTCTCCGCCTTCTTCAGCGCCGTGCTTTCCCATTACCAAATTCATCGCCCCCTCTGTGGCCCTTCTTCACTTAGATCCCCAATCTGTCGCTCTTCTTGCTGTCTTCACCTTTATCTACGAGGCCATGGTGGGCATCGCCCCCTCCGTGGCCCTTCTGCGCCATTTCTTCTCGCTGCACCTAACCGACCCCTGGCAATGCTCGGGGTGCCTGAGCCTCCAGGCCGTGGCGGCGACGACCGGCTCATGGATTGACTTCAAGCTCCCGCCGTTTGCGAGCGGGTTCTGGATGCGGTGGGTGTATTGATAACCCACAAGTATAGGGGATCGCAACAGTTTTCGAGGGTAGAGTATTCAACCAAAATTTATTGATTCGACACAAGGGGAGCCAAAGAATATTTTCAAGTATTAGCAGTGGAGTTGTCAATTCAACCACACCTGGAAAGTTAATATCTGCAACAAGGTATTTAGTAGCAAAGTAATATGATAGTAGTGGTAACGATAACAAAAGTAACGGTAGCAAAAGTAACATTTTTTGGTTTTATAGTGATGGTAACAGTAGCAGCGGAAAAGTAAATAAGCGAAGAACAATATATGAAAAGCTCGTAGGCAATGGATCGGTGATGGAGAATTATGTCGGATGCGATTGTTCATGCAATATTTATAACATAGGGTGACACAGAACTAGCTCCAATTCATCAATGTAATGTAGGCATGTATTCCGAATATAGTCATACGTGCTTATGGAAAGAACTTGCATGACATCTTTTGTTCTACCCTCTCGTGGCAGCGGGGCCCTAATGGAAACTAAGGGATATTAAGGCCTCCTTTTAATAGGGTACCGGACCAAAGCATTAACACATAGTGAATACATGAACTCCTCAAACTACGGTCATCACCGGGAGTGGTCCCGATTATTGTCACTTCGGGGTTGCCGGATCATAACACATAGTAGGTGACTATAGACTTGCAAGATAGGATCAAGAACTCACATATATTCATGAAAACATAATAGGTCCAGATCTTTAATCATGCCACTCGGGCCCTAGCGACAAGCATTAAGCATAGCAAAGTCATAGCAACATCAATCTCAGAACATAGTGGATACTAGGGATCAAACCCTAACAAAACTAACTCGATTACATGATAAATCTCATCCAACCCATCACCGTCCAGCAAGCCTACGATGGAATTACTCACGCACGGCGGTGAGCATCATGAAATTGGTGATGGAGGATGGTTGATGATGACATTGGCGATGGATTCCCCTCTCCGGAGCCCCGAAGGGACTCCATATCAGCCCTCCCGAGAGAATTTAGGGCTTGGCGGCGGCTCCGTATCATAAAACGCGATGAATCCTTCTCTCTGATTTTTTTCTCCCCGAAAGTGAATATATGGAGTCAAGGTTGAGGTCGGTGGAGCGTCAGGGGGCCCACGAGGTAGGGGGCACGCCCAAGGGGGCAGGCGCGCCCCCCACCCTCGTGGACAGGTGGAGGCCCCCTGACGTGGATTCTTCTTCCAGTATTTTTTATATATTCCAAAATAATTCTCCGTTGATTTTCAGGTCATTCTGAGAACTTTTATTTCTGCACAAAAATAACACCATGGCAATTCTGCCGAAAACAGCGTCAGTCTGGGTTAGTTCCATTCAAATCATGCAAGTTAGAGTCCAAAACAAGGGCAAAAGTGTTTGGAAAAGTAGATACAACGGAGACGCATCAACTACCCCAAGCTTAAACCTTTGCTTGTCCTCAAGCAATTCAGTTCATAAATTGAAAGTGATAAAGAAAAACTTTTACAAACTCTGTTTGCTCTTGTTGTTGTAAATATGTGAAGCCAGCATTCAAGTATTCAGCAAAGATAATGAACTAACCATATTCACAATAACACTTAGGTCTCATGTTTACTCATATCAACGGCATAATAAACTAGCGAGCAATAATAATAAATCTCGGATGAGAACACTTTCTCAAAACAATCATGATATGATATAACAAGATGGTATCTCGCTAGCCCTTTCTGAGACCGCAAAACATAAATGCAGTGCACCTTTAAAGATCAAGGACTGACTAGACATTGTAATTCATGGTAAAAGAGATCCAGTCAAGTCATACTTAATGTAAACTAATAGTAATGAATGCAAATGACAGCGGTGCTCTCCAACTGGTGCTTTTTAATAAGAGGATGATGACTCAACATAAAAGTAAATGGATAGGCCCTTTGTAGAGGGAATCGAGGATGTGTAGAGGTGCCAGAGCTCGGTTTTGAAATAGATATGAACAATATTTTGAGCGGTATACTTTCATTGTCAACATAACAATCGAGAGATCTCGATATCTTCCATGCTACACACATTATAGGCGGTTCCCAAACAGAATGGTAAAGTTTATACTCCCCCTCCACCAACAAGCATCAATCCATGGCTTGCTCGAAACAACGTGTGCCTCCAACTAACAGCAATCCTGGGGGAGTTTTGTTTGCAGTTATATTGATTTGATTTGCATAAAGCATGGGACTAGGCATCCCGGTGACCAGCCATGTTCTCGTGAGTGAGGAGCGGAGTCCACTCCTCTTGAGAATAACCCGCCTAGCATGGAAGATACAGACAACCCTGGTTGATATATGAGCTATTTGAGCATACAAAACAAAATGTTTATTTGAAGGTTTAGAGTTTGACACATACAAATTTACTTGGAATGGCAGGTAGATACCATATATAGGTAGGTATGCTGAACTCATATGGAACAATTTTGGGGTTTATGGAATTGTATGCATAAGCAGTATTCCCGCTTAGTACAAGTGAAGGCTAGAAAAAGACTGGGAAGCGACCAGCTAGAGAGCGACAACGGTCGTGAACATGCATTAAAATTAATCAACACCGAATGCAAGCATGAGTAGGATATAATGCACCATGAACATAAATATCGTAGAGGCTATGTTGATTTTGTTTCAACTACATGCGTGAACATGTGCCAAGTCAAGCCACTCGAATCGTTCAAAAGAGGATACCACCCTATCATACCACATCACAACCATTTTAATAGCATGTTGGCATGCAAGGTAAACCATTATAAGCTCCTAGCTAATTAAGTATGGCATAAGCAACCACAATCTCTAATTGTCATTGCAAACATGTTTATTCATAATAGGCTGAATCGGGAATGATGGACTAATTATATTTACAAAAACAAGAGAGGTCGAGTTCATACCAGCTTTTCTCATCTCAATAAGTTCATCATATAGTCATTATTATTGCCTTTCACTTGCACGACCGAATAGTGTGGATAATAATAATAGTGCACATGCATTGTACTAAGCTGGCATCTACAAGCATTCAATTCAAGAGAGAAGACAAGGTAATATGGGCTCTTTGTTAGATAAAAAATAATGCATATGAGAGCCACTCAACATTTTAATCATGGTCTTATCATATCGACCCGCAATGAAAAGAAAAGAAGTAAAACTATTTACATGAGAAAGCTCCCAACAAGCAAAAGAAGAACAGGAAATCTTTTTGGGTTTTCTTTTAATTACTACTACAAGCAAGAAAGTAAACTAGCTAAAAGCTACACATAATTTTTTTGGTTTTTCTTAAGGTTTATCAAACACAAGAGAAGAAAGCATAAAAAAGGAAAAATAAACTAGCATGGATGATACAGTGAAAAAGTATGAGCACCGACAACTAGCATGAGTGTGTGAACATAAATGTAATGTCGGTGAGAAATACGTACTCCCCCAAGCTTAGGCTTTTGGCCTAAGTCGGTCTATGGCCATGGCTGTCCTAGCGGATATCCAAAGTAATAGTTGGGGTCGTACTGAGGAGAATCCCCCTGGTGCCACTGGTTGGCGATCTCTTTCGGATTCCACTGATAAACAGACTGCCGGTGAGGATCAAATTGTGGTTCCGGCTCTAGCTCTGTAGCTGGTGTGGGGTTTCGGTAGGCGTGAATGGCCTCCGACGAAACAAGCTACTTGCCTGCAGATAAGTCAAACAAGGAAGGATCAAGCAAAGTAATAGTCTCAGGGTGATTTTTATCAGATATCAGCTTGTACTTAAGCATCTTTTCCTTATTCTTAATGATAAAACCATGTGCTACCATACTCTTATAGTCTAGAAAAACAGGAGGCAGCAACTTCTCTTCCTTCTCATGATGCCTAATGGGTATGTTAAAGTGTGAAGTGAGGCGCGAGGTGAAGATGCCTCCAAGGACGGGGCCCTTAGTACGGTTTAGATTTAACCGCTTTGCAACAATAGCGCCCATACTAAATGTGTCATAACGGAACAAGGCATGGCACAAAATAACAATATCAGGGGCACTAAGGTTGCCACAGTTTCCGCGACCAATTAAGCATCTACTAGCAAATATTGCGAGGTAACGTAAAAAAGGAAAATGTATGCTAGTAATTCTTGCATCAAAAACTTTCCTCGTTTCCCCTACATCAATTGTATTAATAAACCCTTCCACGTCGTCATGATGTGGTTCCTCTACGCTGCCCTCAAAAGGTATCAAACAAACCCGACAAAAATCACGAAGTGACATCTCCTTATGCTCATCATATAAATAAAATTCCACCGTAGGTGGTGAGCTCCTAGCATGGAAATGAAAGTTTTGCACAAAGATATTGGTGAGTAAGAGATACTGTTCGCGTTGGTCGTGGAGGAAGGCGGTGAGGCCTGCATTCTCAGCCAATTCATAGAAATCATCATAAATCCCGGCTGCTCTCAAGAAATCATCACAAGGCCATTCACACGATCGAACCTCCGCGGTGCGAGGGAGATTATACTTGGGCTTCTTGTTTTCTTCACTTTGTTTATCCTTCGAGCTTCGGCTCGATGAGCCCCTCAAAAATCTCTTCATCTTTTTCTGAAATTTTCTGAAATTTTTAGTAACTTCAAAATAAAAGTGAACCAAACTCAACAAAATTGATAGCAACTACTCCTACAAGTGCCTAGAGGCTATATCATGCATTGAAACTACTTTTGACCATATAAATTTGACATGAAAGCTCAAGAACAGGGTCACCTAAGCAGCAAAAATTTGCAATAAATAAAGCACTAGAACAAAGACTAATTGGACCATTGGAGGAGTCACATACCAAAGAACAATCCCACAAAGCAGTTTTGTGAATGGAGCTTTGAGCAAGGAGATCGAAAATGGCAGCAATATGAGCTAGAACTCATGCTTGAGCTGGTTAGTGATTTTTTTGGGAGGAAGAAGGAGTGTGTGGTGGCTGGAATAAGTGGAGGGGAGCCACCATGGGCCCATGAGGCAGGGGGCGTGCCTAGGGGGGTGGGCGCGCCCTGGACCCTCGTGGCCAGGTGCTTTCTCCCCCTGATGACTTCTAGTGCCAGATATCTTCAAATATTCCAGGAAAAATCATATTTAAATTTCAGGGTATTTGGAGAACTTTCATTTTCGGGGTATTTTTTATTGCATGGATAATTCAGGAAACAGACAGAATATACTATTTTTGCTTTATTTAATATAAATAACAGAAAGTAAAAAGAGGGTAGAGAGAGTTGTGTTTTCTAAATTCATCCATCTCATGCTCATCAAAAGGAATCCACTAACAAGGTTGATCTGGTCTTGTTAACAAACTCATTTTGAATAACATGAAACCAGAGAATTTTCGAATAACACTAGGTTATCTCAACGGGGATATGCACATCCCCAATAATAAAAATATCATATTTTTTCTTGACAGTAGGAAGAGGGAATTCCAAACCTCCAATAGCGATTGTTGAAAATTTTCCAATAGAATTGATACTGTGGACTTGAGGTTGTTTCCTCGGAAAGTGTATTGTAAGCTCATTACCATTAACATGAAAAGTGACGTTGCCTTTGGTGCAATCAATAACAGCCCTGCAGTACTCAAAAAGGGTCTTCCAAGAATAATAGGCATACTATCATCCTCGGGAATATCAAGAATAACAAAGTCCGTTAAAATAGTAACGTTTGCAACCACAACAGGCACATCCTCACAAATACCGACAGGTATAGCAGTTGATTTATCAGCCATTTTCAAAGATATTTCAGTAGGTGTCAACTTATTCAAATCAAGTCTACGATATAAAGAGAGAGGCATAACACTAACACCGGCTCCAAGATCACATAAAGCAGTTTTAACATAGTTTTTTTAATGGAGCATGGTATAGTTGGTACTCCTGGATCTCCAAGTTTCTTTGGTATTCCACCCTTAGAAGTATAATTAGCAAGCATGGTGGAAATTTCAGCTTCCAGCATCTTTCTCTTATTTCTAACAATATCCTTCATATTCTTAGCATAAGGATTCATTTTAAGCATATCGGTCAAACGCATACGCAAAAAGATAGGCCTAATCATTTCATTAAAGCGCTCAAAATCCTCATCATCCTTTTTCTTGGATGGTTTAGGAGGAAAAGGCATGGGTTTCTGAACCCATGGTTCCCTTTCTTTACTGTGCTTCCTAGCAACAATGTCTCTCTTATCATAATGTTGATTCTTTGATTGTGGGTTATCAAGATCAACAGCAGGTTCAATTTGTACATCATTATTATTGCTAGGTTGAGCATCAACATGAACATCAGCATTAACATTATCACTAGGTTCATGTTCATTACTAGATTGTGTTTCAGCATCAGAAATAGAAATATCCTTGGGATTCTAAGGTGTGTCAATAACAGGTTCACTAGAAGCATGCAAAGTCCTATCATTTTTCTTTTTCTTCCTCTTAGAAGGACTAGGTGCATCAACGTTATTTCTCTGAGAATCTTTCTCAATTCTCTTAGGGTGGCCCTCATGATACAAAGGTTCCTCAGTCACTTTACCTCCTCTAGTTGCAACTCTAACAGCAAAGTCATTATTCCTACTATTCAATTCACTGAGCAAATCATTCTGAGCTTTAAGTACTTGTTCTACTTGAGTGGTAACCATAGAAGCATATTTACTAATAAGTTTAAGTTCACCTTTAACATTAGCCATATAATCACTCAAGTGTTCAATCATATAAGCATTATGTTTCAATTGTCTACCAACATAAGCATTGAAGTCTTCTTGTTTAACCATAAAATTATCAAACTCATCTAAGCATTGGCTAGCAAACTTAGTAGGAGGGATTTCAGCTTTATCATATCTATAGAGATAATTTACCTTTACTACCTGTGTCGGGTTATCAAGACCATGTGTTTCTTCAACAGGCGGTAAATTAAGACCATGTATTTCTTTAATAGGTGGTAAATTCTTAACATCTTCAGCTTTAACACCATTTCTTTCATATATTTCTTTGCCTCTTGCATATCTTCAGGACTAAGAAATAGAACACCTCTTTTCTTCGGAGTTGGCTTATTAGTTGGTTCAGGAAGTGTCCAATTGTTTTCATTACTCAACATATTATTCAATAGAATTTCAGCTTGATCAACAATTCTTTCCCTAAAAACACAACCAGCACAACTATCCAGGTAATCTCTGGAAGCATCGGTTAGTCCATTATAAAAGATATCAAGTATTTCATTTTTCTTGAGAGGATGATCAAGCAAAGCATTAAGTCATTGAGAAGCCTCCCCCAAGCTTGTGGGAGACTCTCTTCTTCAATTTGCACAAAATTATATATTTCCCTTAGAGCAGCTTGTTTCTTATGAGCAGGAAAATATTTAGCAGAGAAGTAATAAATCATATCCTGGGGACTACGCACACAACCAGGATCAAGAGAATTAAACCATATCTTAGCATCACCCTTTAATGAGAACGGAAATATCTTAAGGATATAATAGTAGCAGTTTTCTCATCATTAGTGAACAGGGTGACTATATCATTTAATTTAGTAAGATGTGCCACAACAGTTTTAGATTCATAGCCATAGAAAGGATCAGATTCAACCAAAGTAATTATATCAGGGTCAACAGAGAATTCATAATCCTTATCAGTAACAAAGATAGGTGAAGTAGCATAAGTGGGATCATATTTCATTCTAGCATTCAGAGATTTTTGTTTCAGCTTAGCTAATAGTTTCTTAAGATCACTCCTATCGTTGCAAGCAAGAAAGTCTAGCAGTTTTTTCATCCATAACATAACCCTCAGGAACAACAGGTAATTCATATCTAGGGGGAGAATCTTCATCATCACTTTCATCAATATTACCAGTTTCAATAATTTCATATTCTCTAGCCCTAGCAAGTTGTTCACCAAGAAATTCACCAAGTGGCACAGTGGAATCAAGCGTAGAAGTAGTTTCATCATAAGTATCATGCATTGCAGAAGTGGAATCATCAATAACATGCGACATATCAGAATTAATAGCAGAAGCACGTTTAGGTGTCGCAAGCTTACTCAAAATAGAAGGTGAGTCAAGTGCATAGCTAGATGGAAGTTCCTTACCTCCCCTCGTAGATGAGGGAAAAATCTTGGTTCTTTGATCTTTCAAGTTTGTAACACCCCGGATGTAACCTTCCCAATTTGTACTCCAACTCTTGCCGTTTCCGGCGTTAAGTTATATTTATTTCCGCGGGTTCAGGTCTTTGTCTCCGTGTGTTGTTATCGTTGTCATGCATCTGATATCATGTCATCATGTGCATTGCATTTGCATACGTGTTCGTCTCATGCATTCGAGCATTTTCCCCGTTGTCCGGTTTGCATTCCGGTGCGTCGTTCTCCTCCGGTGGCCATTTCTAACTTTCTTTCGTGTGTGGGGATTAAACATTTCCGGATTGGACCGAGACTTGCCAAGCGGCCTTGGTTTACTACCGGTAGATCGCCTGTCAAGTTTCGTATCATTTGGACTTCGTTTGATACTCCAACGGTTAACCGAGGGACCGAAAAGGCCTCGTGTGTGTTGCAGCCCAACACCCCTCCAATTTGGCCCAAAGCCCACCTAACTCTACTCCATCATGTAGAGCGTTCGATCACGATCGCGTGGCCGAAAACCACACCTCTTTTGGACTCTCCTAGCTCCTCCTATGCCTATAAATAGGTCCCCCTCGAGATGTCCCGGATCCCCTCTCCACGAAACCCTAAATCACCCCGCGCCGCGCCGGACATTGTCCGCCGGCGCCGGACACGCCGCTGCCAGCCACCCACGCGCTGCCACATGGCACAACCACCGCCTCCACCGCCGCGGGCCGCCAGGCCCAGGGACGGCCTCCGCGTGCCGCCGCCTCCGCGCCGCGCCGCCGCGCTCCGGCCGCCGCCCCGACCTCTCCGGCCTCGCCTCGCCCTCGCCGGCCGCCGGCGACCTCGGATCCGCCGGCCGTGAACACTGGAGATCCGGCCATGCCTCGGTTTCCGTGCAAACCCTAGATCTGTCCCGAGAGGTTGATTTTTTTCCAAGTCCCTGATATTTTCAGTCCAAGTGCTCATCGAATGAGAAGGAGGTGGAGGGGTATACATAGCCTCCACACAAAATCCAACCGTTACACACAATTTACCAATCTCGGTGGGACCGAATCAGAAAACTCGGTCTGACCGAAGTAGTAAACCTAGTGATCGTTAGGAATTTCGGTGGGACTGACATTCAACTTGGTAGGAGCGATTCGGTTAGGGTTTGGGCATAACGTAATCTCGGTGAGACCGATTACACAAACTCGGTGAGACCGAATTTGGTAATTAGCTAACCAGAGAGTTGGTTAGGCAAACTCGGTGGGACCGATTTGCTCTTTCGGTGAGACCGAGTGGAACTCGGTGAGACCGAAAAGTTACAAAGGGGAAACACTGAGTTTACATTGCAATCTCGGTGGGACCGATTCGCTCTTTCGGTGGGACCGAAAAGTTACGAAAGGGAAACAGAGAGTTTGCAACCCCATCTCGGTGGGACCAAGATCCTTATCGGTAGAACCGAATTGCTAGGGTTTGGCAGTGGCTAATGACAAGTGAAACTCGGTGGCGCTGGATAGGAAGAATCGGTAGGACCGAGTTTGGCTTAGAGTTTAGGTCATATGTGGATATGGGAAAGTAGTTGAGGGTTTTGGAGCATATCATTAAGCACATGAAGCAAGAGGTTCATTAAGCAACACCTCATCCCTCCTTAATAGTATTGGCTTTTCCTATGGACTCAATGTGATCTTGGATCACTAAAATATAAAATGAAGAGTCTTGAGCTTTTGAGCTTGAGCCAATCCTTTGTCCTTAGCATTTTGAGGGTTCCACTTTCACATCCATGCCATGCCAATCATTGAGCTTTCCTGGAATAATCACCTTGGAATAGCATTAGCTCAATGAGCTATATGTTGTTACGAATTACCAAAACCACCTAGGGATAGTTGCACTTTCCGCGCGCCGCCGCCGCCTACGCGCCGCGCCGGCGCGCTCCGGCCGCCGCCCCGACCTCTCCGGCCTCGCCTCGCCCTCGCCGGCCGCAGGCGACCTAGGATCCGCCGGCCGTGAATAGTGGAGATCCGGCCGCGCCTCGGTTTCCGTGCAAACCCTAGATCTGTCCCGAGAGGTTGATTTTTTTTCTAAGTCCCTGATATTTTCAGTCCAAGTGCTCATGTTCGTAGCTCCGTAACTTTGCATCCGTAGCTCCGATTCATGCATATAGCATATCAAAATGTTCATCTCCGAGAGTACATCATTTCATTCTATTGCATAATTTTCATTTGAGCTCATCTTGATGCCCGAAATTATCTTAGAATAGGGCTACTTGAGTTAATTGTCAGATCTGCTGCTCCATTTAGGTTTTTGTCATTTTTGCCATGAGCTCTACTTTTGCTACTTTGTGAATCTGGGCAGATTGTCAACTTGCTTGCAATTTTGCCGGTGATGTTGTAGTTGATCCGTGCATACTATGCTATTGTTCTTGCCATGTCTAGATTGCATTTTGTGCCTTCTTGATGGGTGTATGCTTGTCTTGCCATGACTTGCACCGTAGTGAGTGCATCGAGCTCGTAAACATGCCTACTTGAGTTATATTTCAGCATGTGTCAGTTTTTCTCTAAGTCTGAAAACTGATTATGTTTTTGCTATGTTCACATGCTTGCAATTGTATTTTCTGATCCCTTTTGGCTCAAGGTCACTAAGGGACTTTTCTTAAGATATTTTATTAGCTTCATGCCATGCTTTACTTTGCCATGTTCAGATCCTGTAGCATGTAGTTTTGTTTCTCCGAAGAGAGCTACCTGATCTGAAATTCCAGACAAGTGTTAATTTCACTAAGTCTGAGATATGTTTGCCATATGCATTTTTGCCATGCTTGTTTGAACCTGTTAATGGATGAATTGGCCGTAGCTCAGTGCTAGACTTTTGTTAAGCATCTTGTGTGCATCCCTGCCATGTATTTTGTTGTCATGTTTGGGTGCTGTAGCATGTCCATCTCATTGCATTTAGTTGGCTACTTGCTGTAAATCGCAGACCGATGTCATTCTTGAATCGCTTGCCATTTCCAAACCGTAACTCCGATTCCGGCGTTCTTTATATCGTTTTCAAGCGATTTCATCTCATATTTCCAGTGGCTCACTTGATTTTCCAAGTTGAGGCCAGGTTCATGAATTTCCTGTCATATCTTGCATTTTGCATCCCGCATCGCATCCCGCATAGCATATCATCTTTGCATTGTGTTGTTTGAGTTTGCACGTGGTTGATTGTATCCTTGTTGCTTGTTTGTCTTGTTTGGGTAGAGCCGGGAGACGATTTCGCTAACGAGGAGCCCGTTGAGTTTGCTTTTGAGGATCCAGTCAACTCGGACAACTGTGCAGGCAAGATGACCATACCCTCGAAATCACTACTATCTTTGCTATGCTAGTTTGCTCGCTCTTTTGCTATGCCATTGCTACGATGCCTACCACTTGCTTTCAAGCCTCCCAAATTTCCATGTCAAAACTCTAACCCACCATTGTCCTAGCAAACCGTTGTTTGGCTATGTTACCGCTTTGCTCAGCCCCTCTTATAGCGTTGGTAGTTGCAGGTGAAGTTTGAAGGCCATTCCTTGTTGGAACATCTATTTACTTGTTGGGATATCATTATATTGCTATGTTATCTTAATGGATCTATATACTTGGTAAAGGGTGGAAGGCTCGGCCTCTCGCCTAGTGTTTTGTCCTACTCTTGCCGCCCTAGTTTTCCATCATATCGGTGTTATGTTCCCGGATTTTGCGTTCCTTACGTGGTTGGGTTATAATGGGAACCCCTTGATAGTTCGCCTTGATTAAAGCTTTTCCAGCAATGCCCAACCTTGGTTTTACAATTCGCCACCTAGCCTTTTCTTTCCCTTGGGTTCTGCAGACTCAAGGGTCATCTTTATTTTAACCCCCCCCCCCCGGGCCAGTGCTCCTCTGAGTGTTGGTCCACCTGTCAGCTGCCGGTGGCCACCAGGGGCAACTCTGGGCTGGCCTACCCATACCTAAGACAATCTGAGTGTGCCTTGAGAAAGAGATATGTGCAGCTCCTATCGGGATTTGTCGGCACATTCGGGCGGTGTTGCTGGTCTTGTTTTAACCTGTCGAAGTGTCTTGAGTTACTGAGATACCGAGTCTGATCGGAACGTCTTGGGAGGAGTTCTATTCCTTCGTTGACCGTGAGAGCTTGTCATGGGCTAAGTTGGGACTCCCCTGCAGGGATTTGAACTTTCGAAAGCCGTGCTCGCGGTTATGGGCAGATGGGAATTTGTTAATGTACGGTTGTAGATAACTTGAACCTTAATTAATTAAAATGAATCAACTGAGTGTGTTACCGTGACGGCCTCTTCTCGGTGGAGTCCGAGAAGTGGACACGGTGTTGGAGTAATGTTTGCGCAGGTGGTTCTCTGGTTTCTCGCTCGCGCTTTGCCTCCTCTTCTCGTTCTCTTTTGCGAATAAGTTAGCCGCCATATATGCTAGTCGCTTGCTGCAGCTCCACTCATATTTTACCTTGCCTTACCTATAAGCTTAAATAGTCTTGATCGCGAGGGTGCGAGATTGCTGAGTCCCTGTGGCTCACAGATTACTATTACACCAGATGCAGGGCCTGATGATTCCTCTCCAGCAGACGCGTATGAGCTCAAGTGGGAGTTCGACAAAGACTCTCAATGTTACAATGTTTCCTTTCCCGATGATCAGTAGTGGTGCCCAGTTGGGGGTGACTGGGACCGTGTCGCATGTTGGGTTATCTTTTATTTTGGCGCCGTAGTCGGGCCATGAGTGTTTGGTTGATGTAATGTTATTTATGTACTTGATTGACATGGAGAGTGTAAGCCAACTATGTTATCTCCCCTTTTATTATTATATTACATGGGATGTTTGTGAAGATTGCCTAACTTGCGACATATGCCTTCAATGCGATTATGTATCTAAGTCGTGCCTCGACACGTGGGAGCTATAGTCGCATTGAGGGTGTTACAAAGTTCTTCATAGTAATAAACAGTTATAAATCCCAAGTGACTCAAAGAATAGAGCTATGCTCCCCGGCAACGGCGCGAGAAAATAGTCTTGATAACCCACAAGTATAGGGGATCGCAACAGTTTTCGAGGGTAGAGTATTCAACCAAAATTTATTGATTCGACACAAGGGGAGCCAAAGAATATTCTCAAGTATTAGCAACTGAGTTGTCAATTCAACCACACCTGGAAAGTTAATATCTGCAACAAGGTATTTAGTAGCAAAGTAATATGATAGTAGTGGTAACGATAGCAAAAGTAATGGTAGCAAAAGTAACATTTTTTGGTGTTATAGTGATGGTAACAGTAGCAGCGGAAAAGTAAATAAGCGAAGAACAATATATGAAAAGCTCGTAGGCAATGGATCGATGATGGAGAATTATGCCGGATGCGATTGTTCATGCAACAGTTATAACATAGGGTGACACAGAACTAGCTCCAATTCATCAATGTAATGTAGGCATGTATTTCGAATATAGTCATACGTGCTTATGGAAAGAACTTGCATGACATCTTTTGTTCTACCCTCCCATGGCAGCGGGGTCCTAATGGAAACTAAGGGATATTAAGGCCTCCTCTCAATAGAGTACCGGACCAAAGCATTAACACATAGTGAATACATGAACTCCTCAAACTACGGTCATCACCGGGAGTGGTCCCGATTATTGTCACTTCGGGGTTACCGGATCATAACACATAGTAGGTGACTATAGACTTGCAAGATAGGATCAAGAACTCTCATATATTGATGAAAACATAATAGGTTCAGATCTGAAATCATGGCACTCGGGCCCTAGTGACAAGCATTAAGCATAGCAAAGTCATACCAACATCAATCTCAGAACATAGTGGATACTAGAGATCAAACCCTAACAAAACTAACTCGATTACATGATAAATATCATCCAACCCATCACCATCCAGCAAGCCTACGATGGAATTACTCACGCACGGCGGTGAGCATCATGAAATTGGTGATGGAGGATGGTTGATGATGACGATGGTGACGGATTCCCCTCTCCGGATCCCAGAAGGGACTCCATATCAGCCCTCCCGAAAGAGTTTCGGGCTTGGCGGCGGCTCCGTATCGTAAAACGCGATGAACCTTCTCTCTGATTTTTTTCTCGCCGGAAGTGAATATATGGAGTCAAGGTTAAGGTCGGTGGAGCGTCAGGGGGCCCACGAGGCAGGGGGTGCCCCAGGGGGGCAGGCGCGCCCCCACCCTCATGGACAGGTGGAGGCCCCCTGACGTGGATTCTTCTTCCAGTATTTTTTATATATTCCAAAATAATTCTCCGTTGATATTCAGGTCATTCCGAGAACTTTTATTTCTGCACAAAAATAAGACCATGGCAATTCTGCTGAAAACAGCGTCAGTCCGGGTTAGTTCCATTTAAATCATGCAAGTTAGAGTCCAAAACAAGGGCAAAAGTGTTTGGAAAAGTAGATACGACGGAGATGTATCATGTATGTGGATGCTGGAGTGCTCAGCCCTTTGCTCTTGCCTCCGTCTGCACCCGCCGTTCCTAGCTCCGGCTGGGCTCACGAGAAGCTTACGAGCCCCCGCCTTGCCTTCATCTGGCTCCGGCTGAGGAGGTTGAAAGACCTTGGCTTGACCGTGCCCATGGTGATGAAGGAGTTCCTCCGACGCCACGTCGCCCCACTCCAGCGCCATTCCCAGCCAATGTGGGCCTTATCTGTCGGCCCGAATCGCATGATGCTCCAGGAGTCAGAGCTTCCGCTTGAGGCATGAAGAACAGTGCTTGAGGTCCTGGCAGGCAACCCCTCGCCAGCTGATATGCCACCGAAGGGTTGCCTCTTGTACTACTGCTCGAACAGGGTGGAGTTCACGGGGCAGATGCGCCCTTTGACGAATGGGGGCTGCGTCCGGTTGGCCTTGAGGGGTCCCGCGAGAACCCCGTCACCGTGGTTCCCATCCTTGCTGCCAGCGCCGAACTTTCCCCAAGAGTGGACGCCGGGGGGCAAGCTTCACCGGATGCTGGAGGCGCGGGTGGCGCGGCGTTGGAGCCACCCGTAGTTCCTGAGGCGTCAACTTCGGGAGCCCACAACTCTCACGCTGAGGAAGCAGTTGAGGGGGCGACGCAACCCGCTGCTCCTGAGGCTGAAGCTCCCAAGGCCTATGGAGGCCGTCATGAGGCGGTACTTGATGGCTCTCCCCAGCTTGGTGCTCCTGAAGATACCCCCTTGGGCGCTTCACCAGCCGCGCCCTGCGCTGGTCGCCACGCCCAACGCTTCAGCCGATTCCGTGTAGACTTCGATGCGCTCCGCAAGAGGAAGGGGTCCCCAAGCTGCGGCAGCAGCGCTTTCCGGCCATTGAAACAGAGGACATACATCGCTATAGATGAGTAAGTACCTTACCTTTGTAATTCCTTGTGTGATGCTTCCCTTCCTGACGGTGCTTCTTTGGGATCCCATCTGCTAAGGCCGCGAAGCCCCTCGGGAAGCAAACTCCTCCTGCCTCGGCTGGAGAGGCAGACGCGCTAGCTTGGCGCGTTGAGCCCGTGCTCCTTCTGTCTCTTCTTCGTGGCCTCATCGGGGGTGTGACGAGCGTGCCAAGGACTCCTCCTCTGGTTATAGATGGCGGCCGGATGGCTTCGGTCTTGGTTCCTTCTTCGAGCAGTGAGCCTCATCCTAACCGAGCTCCTGCCGAAGCTCAGTCGGCGTCCGGAGAGGCGCCAGCCCCCTGCAGGAAGGGGGCGAGCCATTGTTCCTTCTTCGGGTCCCGTCGACAGCCCCTATTATGGAGGACGGAGTCGGCCACGCGCTCAAAGCTGCGCACGAACAGAGCTCGTCCTCCGTGAGCTCTTTCGGGAGGCGATGGGCGGGATGAGCCGACTTGGTGGGGAGCTCGCAGATGTTGACGCGCGTCTCAAGGCCGAGGGTCTTCAGTTGGTGGAAGAGTAGCAACAACTGAAGGTGGCCATCAACCTCGGGCACCAACAATGTGAGGTTGTTAACGCGAAGGCCGAGGTGTCTCTTGCAACCTCGCATGAAGCTTGCGCCCGAGCCTTGGTAGAAGCTCGGGAAGCTGGTCGACGTCGCGAGGTCGCAGAGGAACGCGCGTGGGAGCTCCAAGCCTGGAGTGCCTCCCTGGAGCAGCAAGTGGAGGCGCGCAAGGCTGCCCTAGCATCGATGAAGGGGACGCCTACCAAGGAGGAAGAGATCCTGAGGCGCGAGGAAGCGCTAGCGCTAGAAGCCCATGGAGAACAGCCTTGAGCTCGAGCGGTTGGAGATGAGGGAGCGCCAGGTTGCCCAAGCTGAGGATGTTGTCGGTGCGCGTGAGGCCAAGGCCCAGGAGGAAGTCGATCGCCGGGCGGCCGAGGCTTGCGTGGATCTCGTGGGCAGGTACGACCTGAAGTTGAAGCTTGTGGAAGCCGAGGCTGTGGGCAGGACTAATGCCCTCAGGTCAGGGTTGGATGAGGGTGAACGTCGCGAGAAAGCCACCGCAGCCGCCCTATCTTCAGTGCAAGCCGAGCTGGCTTTCGCACGTGCCGAGCTGTTTTCCCTTCAGCAGCGGGTCGCCGGCGCCAAATCCTCCGCGCAGCAGGGCAGGGAGGAAGCGCTCCGGCGGCAGACGCTGGAGCGCGAGCATGCCCCATGCTCCAAAACCTCAGGGTCAGAGCTAACATTGTGCTGGGCGCCGTCTGTGATGAAAATGCACCTCATCCCCACTCGAACGACTACGCCAGTCACCTCCTTTTCTTCACCGACATGGTGACATGCCTGGAGAATCGATCTGAAGGGCTCACGTGCTTGTTGAGGAGAGGAGCCGCGGCCTGCTCAAGCGCGTGTTCTCCCGTGTCTTCAGCCACCTCCAGAACACCTACCCCAACTTCGACTTCGATGCCGCCATTGCCCCTGTGCCCGAGGCCATCCGGGACGACCTGGCGTGCTGGGTAGAGGACAATGTGGACGCTCTAGTCATAGCCTTCACCTCCGAGGATGACACGGTGGTGGTCGCTGTGGATGAAGGCGACGTGGTCGACGATGGTGCGGGCGACGCCGGGAATGGTGACGGTGATGCTGGTGACGAGGATGGTGGCGCCAGCGATGGTGATGATGATGCCAGCGACGCGTCTGAGGGCATCCCAGAGGATGCGGTGAGCGATATGTCCGATTGAGCCCGTGCTCCCTCATTGCTGAGCCTGTAAGTGAAAACTTGGGCACGGCCCTGAAAGTTGTGAGAGCATTTTTTGAGGGGGAGCCCCTCATGTAAACAGATTACTACCTCTATTCCTTAGGCCAAGCTGAAGATGTGTTTTTTATGGGCCCGTGAGTCATGCCGCGCGTTTACTGCTGAAATTTACCTTGGTCAGGACCGGTTTCCTGAAGGGCCCGCTGATCCGCCCGAGAGGGCGTCTCGAGGAGCAAGCGCCAACCGTGGAAGGGCATGCGCGCAGCGCGCGCATGCCACGCCCAGCCCCTGCTCTCAAGGGGCTCGCTAGGGGGGAGGCAGTAGGTGCGAACTTCGAGTCGGGCAAGTAACCAGATGGCAAGAAATCAAATGAACGAGAAAAGTCACCCCCCACGCATAGCAATGAAAATCCAACTTCAACTTAAAGCCAAAGCCAGAAACAGGGCTACAGAAAAGAGGTTAAGAGCAAATGGCCGCGTCCAGCACCTAGTCTAGTCTTATTATCTTCTCACCAGCGTGGAGCTAAGTGCTTCCACAAGGCATGGGAGGGAGCCCCCGAGGCCCGAGGGCGGTGCTCCTGAGACTCTGGTGCGTGTACAACCCCACTCATTATTACATGAGAGTGTCACGAGCGGAGATCTTCATAGGCGTGAGCCTTACTTCATATCGCCAGACGAGGGCCCCGCCTTGCGCCACCCTCGACCACCGTTGGTTCGATCGGAAACCAGGACGAAGCCAAGGGGCAAAGGGGACGCCTTATTTTAAAACCGCGGGTTCTCGCATCATTTTCTTTAAAAGATATTAGATCACCGTGGGAAACTTTCAAATGAGTAATGGTTACCAGTCCATTATTCAAACAAACCCTTCGATGACTTATCGGCTGCCTTGCTTCAGCGGCACCCTCGGCGACCACGGGTCCTCTGTCGGGGGAAGGCTCATCAGCACCTCCCCGACAGAGGGCCTACCTCCGGGGGGCACCTTGCTCTGTGCGATGCGGGGAGGGACCTGGCTCCCGGCCTCTCCCTGCAGCCCCCAGTGTGCTCCTCCTGGTGGGAGGGAGGCCGTTGAGCTGGGGCTGCCGTCCGCCGTTGCGACCTGATCCTCCTGCGGCCCATGGTTAGCATAAGCTTACTCCTGAGAGATTAGTGGTACCCTGTAGCTGTCGTCGCCGGCATGGTTGGTGAGGCTCACAGCGCGCTCGGGGGGCTCCTGGAAGGCCTCGGCTTCCAGCGCCTCATCCTCCCAGCCCGGCTCGAGGAACGAGCCAGGGTCATCTTCCAGCGCATACTCCTGGTCTATCATGCAGGGCACGTAGGCCTCCGAGGCCGCCGCCCCGAAGACCTCACCAAAGTGCCCCATGCTCCATGTTGCGCCGCCCTGAGGAGGGTAGGGCGGCACTCCGCCGAGGCCGCGGGTGGCAACGCTTGCGCCCTCGCCCGTCGGAGGTGGCGCGGGCGCGAGTGGGCACCCAACGCTTCTGGTCGCACCGGTGTCGATGAAGCCTCCTAGCGCACCTGGGGGCACGTGGGTGCGGCGAGGCCCACCATGCAATCCGGTCGTGGCCTGAGGCATGAGAAAGGAGCAGAAGGGCGATGCTCTCGAGGCCGCAACGTCCAGTAGCTCGGCAACGCGCTCCAGCAATGTGTCCCGGCCGCTCTCCATCAGTCGGCATCGCAGCAGCTCCCGAGCCACCATGAGTGCGGCCCTCATGTTTGCTTGTACCCCTCGGGTGTGCGGCGCCATTGCCGCAGCGTGGCTTGAGGCCCTTGCGGCCGCATGCACTTGTCGTGGAGTGAGGGTGGATGGCGTTTCACTGCACCATCCGCGCCCCGCGGCGCTTGGCGGTGCGCACGCCACCCGGGGCGCTGGGTTGAGGTCTTCTTGGGCGGACGGCGCTACCTGGGCCGGCCAAGCTGCCTAGCGGTCAGCGTTGGTCCTCGGGTCGCCGGAGATCGGAGCCACGGGACGTCGGTGGATCAATCAGGGGAAGAGAAGCTCTGGCGCACCAAATGTCGGATTTCGGGTTCTGGCAAAACCCTTGAGGTTCGAACACCGATGTGCGCACAAAGATCTCTCCCCCTCTCTAGCTCACACACTCTACGATCTCACGGCCTAGCTCAACGAACCCAAAGAACATGAGGCACAAGATTTATACTGATTCGGGCCACCGTTGTGGTGTAATGCCATACTCCAATATGGTGTGGTGCATTGCCTCTTGGGCTGAGGATGAACAGTTACAAGGGAAGAACAGCCTTGCGAGGAGAGGTGTTCTTGTGCTTAGTGAACTTGAGTGGCTGGGGTGATATGAATCCGATCTAGGTCTGAATCAGATGCGTCCCTATGGTGGTGGCTAGTCTTATTTATAGAGGCCCTGGTCCTCTTCCCAAATATTGAGCGGGAAGGGATCCCACACCGGCCAAATTCGAAGCGATACAACTAGTACAAGCTATCATGACAAAATTAGTCTTCGCCTGCCAAAGGCTCTGGTGGTGACGCCGTCTTGGGCTCCACGGTGACCTCCGTCCTGCCGGTCTTGGTCTTGTTGCACCGATATGGAAACCTTTGCCTGACGCCTTGGGACTCCTTGTATGCACTTGCGCTTTAGCACCAAAGAGGACACGAGGACACTGCGCGTGCTGGCGCCCGCCTAGCTCCAGTCGTCACGGTTTGCATCACAGAAACCTCGTGAGGTGCCCCTTGCCTTGATCTCTCCGCCCCTCGCGAGCTAGCTTGGTGATGCCGCCCCTGAGGAGGTCTTGCGTCATCTGACTCATGAGGCTTGGCCCCTCGCGAGGGTATTGAATGTTTGCTGGTGAAGATAGGTCGTACAGGGCCGCTGGTGGAGCCATGCTACGGGTAGCAGGCAAGCAAGTCAGGGGATCCCCGTTCCCAGAACGCCGACAATCATCACCGTCAACACGCCATCATGCTGACGAAACTCTCCCTCGGCCTTAGCTGGATCTAGAGTTCGAGGGACGTCATCGAGCTGAACGTGTGCAGATCATGGAGGTGTCGTGTGTTCGGTACTTGATCGGTTAGATCGTGAAGACGTTCGACTACATAAACCGCGTTTCTTAACGCTTCCGCTTTCGGTCTACGAGGGTACGTGGACACACTCTCCCCTCTCGTTGTTATGCATCCCTAGATAGATCTTGCGTGATCGTAGGAATTTTTTCGAAATACTGTGTTCCCCAACAGCTAGCTATGGTTAATGATCTCTTAGAAGAAGATATAGATGGGCATCTTATTTACTTCTATGAAGAAGCTGCTAGAATTGCCAAACCCGATAAAACAGATAAACATAGACCTGTTGTTGGCATGCCAGTTGTCTCAGTTAAAATAGGAGATCACTGTTATCATGGTTTATGTGACATGGGTGCTAGTGTGAGTGTTATTCCTTACACCCTTTATCAAGAAATTATGAAAGACACAACACCTGCAGAAATAGAAGACATAGATGTTACTATTAAACTTGAAAATAGAGACACCATATCACCAATTGGGATTGTTAGAGATATTGAAGTCTTGTGTGGGAAAATAAAACACCCTACTGATTTTCTTGTTCTTGGTTCCCCACAAGATGACTTTTGTCCCATTATCTTTGGTAGACCTTTCTTGAATATAGTTAATGCTAAGATAGACTGTAAGAAACAAACTATTGGTGTTAGCTTTGGTGATGAGTCTCATGAGTTTTATTTTTCCAAGTTTAGTAGAAATCATCATGAAAAAGAATTGCTTAGTAAGGATGGATTAATTGGTCTTGCTTCTATTGCTATTCCACCTACTGATCCTTTAGAACAATATCTGCTAGATGATACGTCTCCGTCGTATCTACTTTTCCAAACACTTTTGCCCTTGTTTTGGACTCTAACTTGCATGATTTGAATGGAACTAACCCGGACTGACGCTGTTTTCACCAGAATTGCCATGGTGTTATTTTTGTGCAGAAATAAAAGTTCTCAGAATGACCCGAAAATCAATCGAGAATTATTTTGGAATATATAAAAAATACTTGAAGAAGAATCCACGTCAGGGGGCCTCCACCTGTCCACGAGGGCGGGGCGCGCACCTGCCCCCCTGGGCGCGCCCCTGCCTCGTGGGCCCCTTCACGCTCCACCGACCTCAACCTTGACTCCATATATTCACTTTCGGGGAGAGAAAAAATCAAAGAGAAGGATTCATCGCGTTTTACGATATGGAGCCGCCGCAAGCCCTAAACTCTCTCAGGAGGGCTGATCTGGAGTCCGTCCGGGGCTCCGGAGAGGGGAATCTGTCGCCATCGTCATCATCAACCTTCCTCCATCACCAATTTCATGATGCTCACCACCATGCGTGAGTAATTCCATCGTAGGCTTGCTGGACGGTGATGGGTTGGATGAGATTTATCATGTAATCGAGTTAGTTTTGTTAGGGTTTGATCCCTAGTATCCACTATCTTCTGAGATTGATGTTGCTATGACTTTGCTAGGCTTAATGCTTGTCACTAGGGCCCGACTGCCATGATTTCAGATCTGAACCTATTATGTTTTCATCAATATATGAGAGTTCTTGATCCTATCTTGCAAGTCTATAGTCACCTACTATGTGTTATGATCCGGCAACCCTGAAGTGACAATAGTCGGGACCACTCTCGGTGATGACCATAGTTTGAGGAGTTCATGTATTCACTATGTGTTAATGCTTTGGTCCGGTACTCTATTAAAAGGAGGCCTTAATATCCCTTAGTTTCCAATAGGACCCCGCTGCCACGGGAGGGTAGGACAAAAGATGTCATGCAAGTTCTTTTCCATAAGCACGTATGACTATATTCGGAATACATGCCTAGATTACATTGATGAATTGGAGCTAGTTCTGTGTCACCCTATGTTATGACTGTTACATGATGAACCACATCCGCCATAATTTTCCATCACCGATCCAATGCCTACGAGCTTTCATATATTGTTCTTCGCTTATTTAGATTTCCGCTGCTACTGTTACAATCACTACAAAACCCAAAAATATTACTTTTGCTACCGTTACTTCTTCTACTGTTACCACTACTATCATATTACTTTGCTATTAAATACTTTGATGCAAATATTAAGGTTCCAGGTGTGGTTGAATTGACAACTCAGCTGCTAATACTTGAGAATATTCTTTGGCTCCCCTTGTGTCAGATCAATAAATTTGGGTTGAATACTCTACCCTTGAAAACTGTTGCGATCCCCTATACTTGTGGGTTATCAAGACTATTTTCTGGCGCCGTTGCCGGGAAGCATAGCTCTATTCTTTGAGTCACTTGGGATTTATATCTGCTTATCATTATGAAGAACTTGAAAGATCCAAGAACCAAGATTTATCCCTCAACTATGAGGGGAGGTAAGGAACTGCCATCTAGCTCTACACTTGATTCACCTTCTGTTTTATTAAGCTTGCGACACCTAAACCTGCTTCTGCTATTAATTTTGATATGTTGCATGTTATTGATGATGCCACTTCTTCTATGCATGATACTTATGATGAAACTACTTCTATGCTTTATACTACTGTGCCACTTGGTGAATTTCTTGATGAACAACTTGCTAGGGCTAGAGAGAATGAAATTATTGAAACTGATAATATTGATGAAAGTGATGATGAAGATTCTCCCCCTAGATATGAATTGCCTGTTGTTCCTGAGGGGTATGTTATGGATGAAGAAACTACTAGAGACTATCTTGCTTGCAATGATATGAGTGATCTTAAGAAACTTTTAGCTAAGCTGAAACAAAAAACTCTGAATGCTAGAATGAAATATGATCCTGCTTATGCTACTTCACCTATCTTTGTTACTGATAAGGATTATGAATTCTCTGTCGACCCTGATATAATTACTTTGGTTGAATCTGATCCTTTCTATGGCTATGAATCTGAAACTGTTGTGGCACACCTTATTAAATTAAATGATATGGCCACCCTGTTCACTAATGATGAGAAAACTCACTGCTATTATATCCTTAAGATATTTCCGTCCTCATTAAAGGGTGATGCTAAGATATGGTTTAATTCTCTTCATCCTGGTTGTGTGTGTAGTCCCCAGGATATGATTTATTACTTCTCTGCTAAATATTTCCCCGCTCATAAGAAACAAGCTACTTTAAGGGAAATATAAAATTTTGTGCAAATTGAAGAAGAGAGTCTCCCACAATCTTGGGGGTGGCTTCTCCAATTACTTAATGCTTTGCCTAATCATCCTCTTAAGAAAGATGAAATACTTGATATATTTTATAATGGACTAGCCGATGCTTCCAAAGACCACCTAGATAGTTGTTCTGGTTGTGGTTTCAGAGAAAGAACACCAGGTGAAGCTGAAATTTTATTGAATAATATGTTACCAATGAAAATAATTGGACACTTACTGAGCCAACCCCTAAGCCAACTCCGAAGAAAAGAGGTGTTCTATTTCTCAGTCCTGAAGATATGCAAGAGGCAAAGAAATCTATGAAGGAAAAAGGTATAAAAGCTGAAGATGTTAAGAATTTACCTCCTGTTGAAGAAACACATGGTTTTAATCCATCACCTATTGAAGAAACACATGGTCTTGATAACCCGACACAGGTAGTAAAGGTAAATTCTCTCTATAGACATGATAAAGCTGAAATCCCTCCTACTAATATTGCTAGGAAATGTTTGGATGAGTTTGATAACTTTATGGTGAAGCAAGAAGACTTCAATGCTTATTTTGGTAGAGAATTAAATTGCAATGCTTATTTGATTGAACACTTGAGTGATTATATATCCAAAGTTAAAGGTGAACTTAAACTCATTTGCAAACATGCTTCTTTGGTTACCACTCAAGTAGAACAAGTACTTAAAGCTCAGAATGATTTGCTCAATGAATTGAATAGTAAGAATAATGATTTTGCTATTAGAGTTATGCCTAGAGGTGGTAAAATGACCCAGGAACCTTTGTACCCTAAGGGCCATCCTAAGAGAATTGAGCAAGATTCTCAGAGGAATAATATTGATGCTCCTAGTCCTTCTAAGAGGAAGAAAAATAAAAATGATAGGACTTTGCATGCTTCTAGTGAACCTGTTGATGACACACCTGAGAATTCCAATGATATATCTATTTCTGATGCTGAAACCCAATCTGGTAATGAACATGAACCTAGTGATAATGTTAGTGATGATGTTCATGTTGATGCTCAACCTAGTAATGATAATGAGGTAGAAACTGAACCTGTTGTTGATCTTGATAACACACAATCAAAGAATCAATGTTGTGATAAGAGAGACTTTGTTGCTAGGAAGCACGGTAAGGAAAGAGAACCATGGGTTCGTAAACCCATGCTTTTCCTCCCAAACCATCCAAGAAAAAGGATGATGAGGATTTTGAGCGCTTTGCTGAAATGATTAGACCTATCTTCTTGCGTACGCGATTAACTAATATGCTCAAAATGAATCCTTTATGCTAAGTATATGAAAGAAATTATTACAAATAAAAGAAAGATGTCGGAAGCTGAAATTTCCACCATGCTTGCTAATTATACTTTTAAGGGTGAAATACCAAAGAAACTTGGAGATCCAGGAGTACCAACTATACCATGCTCCATTAAAAGATACTATGTTAAAACTGCTTTATGTGATATTGGAGCCGGTGTGAGTGTTATGCCTCTCTCTTTATATCGTAGACTTGATTTGAATAAGTTGACACCTACTGAAATATCTTTGCAAATGGCTGATAAATCAACTGCTATACCTGTCGGTATTTGTGAGGATGTGCCTGTTGTGGTTGCAAACGTTACTGTTTTTATGGATTTTGTTATTCTTGATATTCCCGAGGATGATAGTATGTCTATTATTCCGGGAAGACACTTTTTTGAATACTGCAGGGGCTGTTATTGATTGCAACAAAGGCAATGTCACTTTTGATGTTAATGGCAATGAGCATATGGTACACTTTCCGAGGAAACAACCTCAAGTTCATAGTATAAACTCTATTGGAAAAATTCCATTGATTATTTTTGGAGGTTTTGAATTTCCTCTACCTACTGTCAAGAAGAAATATGGTATTCTTATTATTGGGGACGTGCATATCCCCGTTGAGGTAACATAGTGTTATTCAAAATTTCTCCGGTTTCATGTTACTCGCAATGAGTTTGTTTACAAGACCTGATCAACCTTGTTAGTGGATTCCTTTTGATGAGCATGAGATGGATGAAGTTAGAAAACACAACTCTCTGTACCCTCTTTTTACTTTCTGTTTTTTATATTAAATAAAACAAAAATAGTATTTTTTGTCTGTTTTCTGAATTATCCATGCAATAAAAAATACCCCGAAACTAAAAGTTCTCCAAATGCCATGAAATTTAAATATGATTTTTTTCTAGAATATTTGAGAATATCTGGCACTGAGAACACATCAGGGGGAGCAAGCACCTGGCCACGAGGGTCCAGGGCGCGCCCACCCCCCTGAGCGTGCCCCCTGCCTTGTGGGCCCACAGTGGATCCCCTCCACTTATTCCAGCCACCACACACTCCTTCTTCCTCCCAAAAAAAAATCACCAAACAGCTCAAGCACGAGTTCTAGCTCATTTTGCTGTGATTTTTGATCTCCTTGCTCAAAGCACCTCTCACAAAACTGCTTTGGGGGATTGTTCCTTGGTATGTGACTCCTCCAATGGTCCAATTAGTTTTTGTTCTAGTGCTTTGTTCATTGCAAATTTGTGCTGCCTAGGTGACCATGTTCTTGAGCTTGCATGTCAAATTTATATGGTTCCAAGTAGCTCTAATGCATGATATAGTCCGTAGGCACTTGTAGGAGTAGTTGCTATCAATTTTATTGAGTTTGTTCACTTTTATTTTGAAGTTACTAAAAATTTCAGAAATTTTCAGAAAAAGATGAAGAGATTTTGAGGGGCTCTTCGAGCCGAAGCTCGAAGGATAAGCAAAGTGAAGAAGAAAAGAGCCCAAATATAATCTGCCTCACACCGCGGAGGTTCGGCCGTGTGAATGGCCTTGTGATGATTTCTTGAGAGCAGCTGAGATTTATGATAATTTTTCTGAGTTGGCTGAGAATGCAGGCCTCACCGACTTCCTCCGCGACCAACGCGAATAGTATCTCTTACTCACTAATATCTTTGTGAAAAAATTTCATTTCCATTCTAGGAGGTCACCACCTACGGTGGATTTTTATTTATATGATGAGTATAAGGAGATGACCCTTCGTGAATTTTGTGAGGTTTGCAAGTTGCCCTTTTCGGGCATCATAGAGGAACCACATCATGAAGATGTGGATGGGTTTATTGATATCATTGCTGTAGGGGAAACGAGGAAGGTTTCCGACGCACAAATTACTAGCATAAACTTTCCAGTTCTATGTTACTTTGCTATATTTGCTAGTAGATGCTTAATTGGGCGCGGAAACTGTGGAAACTTGAGTGCCCCTGATATTGTTATTTTGTGCCATGCCTTATTTCATGATGACACATTTAGTATGGGCGCTATTGTTGCAAAGTGGTTAAACCTTAACCGTACTAAGGGCCCCATCTTGGGAGGCATCTTCGGCTCGCGCCTCGCTGCATACTATAACATACCTATTAGGCATTATGAGAAAGAAGAAATATTGTTGCCTCCTATTTATCTAGATTATAAGAGTATGGTAGCACATGATTTTATCGTTAAGAATAGGGAAAAGACGCTTAAGTACAAATTAATATTTGGTAAAAATCATCCTGAGACTATTACCTTGCCTGCTCCTTCCTTGTTTGATTTATCTGCAGGCAAGTACATTGTTCCGTTGGAGGCCATTCACGCCTACCGGAACCCTACATCAGCTACAGAGCCAGAGCCGGAACCACAATTTGATCCTCCACGACAGTCTGATTACCAGTGGGATCCGGAGGTGATTGCCAACCAGTGGCAATCTGAGGCTTCTTCACAGTACGACCCCAGCAATAACTTTGGATATCCGCCAGGCCAACCGTGGCAATAGACCAACTTAGGCCAAAAGCCTAAGCTTGGGGGAGTACGTATTTCTGACCGACATTACATTTATGTTCGCACACTCATTGCTAGTTGTCGGTGCTCATACTTTTTCATTGTATCATCCATGCTAGTTTATTTTCATTTTTATGCTTTCTTCTTGTAAGTTTAATAAACCTTAAGAAAAAAAATTAGTTGTAGCTTTTAATTAGTTTACTTACCATGCTTGTAGTAGTAACTAAAAATAAAACCCAAAAAGATTTCTCGTTCTTCTTTTGCTTGTTGGGAGCTTTCCCGTGTAAATAGTTTTGTTTCTTTTCTTTGGGGGTCGAGAGGAGAAGACCATAATTAAAATGTTAAAGTGGCTCTTATATGCATTATTGTTGATCTGACAAAGAGCCCATATTACCTTGTCTTCTCTCTTGAATTGGATGCTTGCAGATTCCAACTTAGTCCAATGCACGTGCACTATTATTATTATCCACACTTTTCGGTCGTGCAAGTGAAAGGCAATAATGATGATTACATGAGAACTTACTGAGATGAGAAAAGCTGGTATGAACTCGACCCCTCTTGTTTTTGTAAATATGATTAGTTCATCGTTCCTGATTCAGCCTATTATGAATAAACATGTTTGCAATGACAATTAGAGATTATCGTTGCTTAATTAGCTAGGAGCTTATAATGGTTTACCTTGCGTGCCAACATGCTATTAAAATGGTTGTGATGTGGTACGATAGGGTGGTATCCTCTTTTGAACGATTCGAGTGCCTTGACTTGGCACATGTCCACGCATGTAGTTGAAACAAAATCAACATAGCCTCTACGATATTTATGTTCATGGTGCATTATATCCTACACATGCTTGCATTCGGTGTTGATTAATTTTAGTGCATGTCAATGACTGTTGTCGCTCTCTAGCTGGTCGCTTCCCAGTCTTTTGCTAGCCTTCACCAGTACTAAGCGGGAATACTGCGTGTGCATCCAATTCCATAAACCCCAAAGTTGTTCCATATGAGTCAACCATACCTGCCTATATACGGTATCTACCTGTCGTTCCTTGTAAATTTCTATGTGCCAAACTCTAAACCTTCAAATAAACATTCTGTTTTGTATGCTTGAATAGCTCATGTATCAACTAGGGCTATCTATATCTTCCATGCTAGGCGGGTTATTCTCAAGAGTGGACTCCGCTCCTCACTCACGATAAAATGGCTGGTCACCGGGATGCCCAGTCCCATCCTTTATGCAAATTAAATCAAAATAACTGCAAACAAAACTCCCCCGGGACTCTTGTTAGTTGGAGGCACTCGTTGTTTTGAGCAAGCCATGGATTGATGCTTGTTGGTGGAGGGGGAGTATAAACTTTACCATTCTATTTGGGAACCGCCTATAATGTGTGTAGCATGGAAGATATCGACATCTCTCGGTTGTTATGTTGACAATGAAAGTATACCGCTCAAAATATTATTCATATCTATTTCAAAATCGAGCTTTGGCACCTCTACAAATCCCTGCTTTCCGGAAATCCCTTTACTTTTATGTTGAGTCATCATCCAGAAATCCCTTTTGGAGCTCGGGCTCCAGTGAGGCCTCCAAATTCAGATTTGAAATTTCATTGAAATTCGTATTTTTACATCTCAAAAAAATTTGAATTTTTTTTCAGATATACATGGAGGCATAATACACATGTGTGTAAATTTTCAGTTCAAAATACATTAAAATGAGGGTTGTGCGAAAAAGACAAAGCTAGGGCTGTTTAACACATGATACTATTCATCCTCCCAGGCCATGGATTTCTCTTTTTTGTACAGGTCGCAACTCAAGGTATTTCATCATGAATTTTTACACACATGTGAGTTACATCCTTACATACACACATATTTTTTTCAGAATTTTTTGAAGCATAAAAATTTGAATTTGAAATTTTCAAAAATAAAGGCCTCCATGGAGCTCGGCCTCCAAAATGCCTCTCTCATCATCATCCTCTTATTAAAAAGCACCAGTTGAAGAGCACCGCTGTCATTTGCATCCATTACTGTTAGTTTACATTGAGTATGACTTGACTGGATCTCTTTTACCATGAATTACAATGTCTAGTCAATCCTTGATCTTTAAAGGTGCTCTGCATTTATGTTTAACGGTCTCAGAAAGGGCTAGCGAGATACCATCTTGTTATATCATATAATGATTGTTTTGAGAAAGTGTTGTCATCCAAGATCTATTATTATTTCTCGCTAGTTGATTACGCCATTGATATGAGTAAACATGAGACTAAATGTTATTGTGACTATGGTTAGTTCATAATCTTTGCTGAAAACTTGAATGCTGGCTTTACATATTTACAACAACAAGAGCAAACAGAGTTTGTAAAAGTTTTTCTTTATCACTTTCAGTTTATCAACTGAATTGCTTGAGGACAAGCAAAGGTTTAAACTTGGGGGAGTTGATACGTACGTCTCCATCGTATCTACTTTTCCGAACACTTTTGCCCTTGTTTTGGACTCTAACTTGCATGATTTGAATGGAACTAACCCGGACTGACGTTGTTTTCAGCAGAATTGCCATGGTGTTATTTTTGTGCAGAAATAAAAGTTCTCGGAATGACCTGAAAATCAACGGAGAATTATTTCGGAATATATAAAAAATACTGGAAGAAGAATCCACGTCAGGGGGGCCTCCACCTGTCCACGAGGGTGGGGGGCGCACCTGCCCCCTGGGCGCGCCACCTGCCTCGTGGGCCCCCTGACGCTCCACTGACCTCAACCTTGACTCCATATATTCACTTTCGGGGAGAAAAAAATCAGAGAAAAGGATTCATCATGTTTTACGATACGGAGCCGCCACCAAGCCCTAAACTCTCTCGGGAGGGATGATCTGGAGTCCGTTCGGGGCTCCGGAGAGGGGAATCTGTCGCCATCGTCATCATCAACCTTCCTCCATCACCAATTTCATGATGCTCACCGCCGTGCGTGAGTAATTCCATCGTAGGCTTGCTGGATGGTGATGGGTTGGATGAGATTTATCATGTAATCGAGTTATTTTTGTTAGGGTTTGATCCATAGTATCCACTATGTTCTGAGATTGATGTTGCTATGACTTTGCTATGCTTAATGCTTGTTACTAGGGCCCGACTGCCATGATTTCAGATCTGAACCTATTATGTTTTCATCAATATATGAGAGTTCTTGATCCTATCTTGCAAGTCTATAGTCACCTACTATGTGTTATGATCCGGCAACCCTGAAGTGACAATAGTCGGGACCACTCTCGGTGATGACCGTAGTTTGAGGAGTTCATGTATTCACTATGTGTTAATGCTTTGGTCCGGTACTCTATTAAAAGGAGGCCTTAATATCCCTTAGTTTCCAATAGGACCCCGCTGCCACGGGAGGGTAGGACAAAAGATGTCATGCAAGTTCTTTTCCATAAGCATGTATGACTATATTCGGAATACATGCCTACATTACATTGATGAATTGGAGCTAGTTTTGTGTCACCCTATGTTATGACTGTTACATGATGAACTGCATCCGGCATAATTCTCCATCACCGATCCAATGCCTACGAGCTTTTCATATATTGTTCTCCGCTTATTTACTTTTCGGCTACTACTGTTACAATCACTACAAAACCCAAAAATATTACTTTTGCTATCGTTACTTCTGCTACCATTACCACTACTATCATATTACTTTGCTACTAAATTCTTTGCTGCAGATATTAAGTTTCCAGGTGTGGTTGAATTGACAACTCAGCTGCTAATACTTGAGAATATTCTTTGGCTCCCCTTGTGTCGAATCACTAAATATGGGTTGAATACTCTACCCTCGAAAACTGTTGCGATCCCCTATACTTGTGGGTTATCACTAGACCATGAAAATGATTTACATATGCATGAAAGAAATGGAATAGATAAAATTTTCTTTGAACAACGTCCTCTGCTTAAACAAAATTTGCCTATTGAAACTCAAGGAGGTCCTCCTCCACCTAAAGGTGATCCTGTGTTTGAATTAAAACAATTGCCAGACACTTTGAAATATGCTTATCTTGATGAGAAGAAGATATATCCTGTTATTATTAGTGCTAAACTTTCAGAACATGAAGAAGAAAGATTATTGAAAGTTCTAAGGAAGCACCGGGCTACTATTGGATATACTCTTGATGATTTAAAGGGCATTAGTCCCACTCTATGTCAGCACAAAATTAATATGGAACCTGATGCTAAACCCATTATTGATCACCAATGTATGTTAAATCCAAAAATGAGGGAAGTGGTAAGAACAGAAATCTTAAAACTTCTAAAAGCAGGTATAATCTATCCTATAGATGATAGTAGATGGGTAAGTCCTATTCATTGTGTTCCTACGAAAGGAGGTATTACTGTTGATCCTAATGGTAAGTATGAACTTATTCCACAAAGAATTGTTACAGGCTACAAAATGGTAATTGACTTTATAAAATTAAATAAAGCAACTAGAAAAGATCATTACCCTTTGCCTTTTATTGATCAAATGCTTGAAAGATTATCTAAGCACACATACTTTTGCTTCCTTCATGGATATTCTGGCTTTTCAAAAATACCTATTTCTCAACCTAATCAAGAAAAGACAACTTTTACTTGTCCCTTTGGAACTTATGCTTATAGACATATGCCTTTTGGTTTATGTAATGCACCTTCTACCATTCAAATATGTATGACTGCTATATTCTCTGACTTTTGTGAAAAGATTGTTAGGTTTTCATGGATGACTTTTCTGTTTATGGGAAGTATTTTGATGATTGTTTAAGAAATCTTGAGCGACTTTTGCAGAGATGGGAACAAAAAAATCTTGTCTTGAATTGGGAGAAGTGCCACTTATGGTTAATGAAGGCATTGTCTTGGGTCATAAAATTTCTAAAAGCGGTATTGAAGTGGACCAATCTAAGGTTGATGCAATTGAGAAAATGCCATGTCCTAAAGATATAAAAGGTATTTGTAGTTTCCTAGGTCATGCCGGTTTCTATAGGAGATTTATCAAAGACTTTTCTAAAATTTCTAGCCCTCTTACTAGTCTCTTGCAAAAGGATATTCCTTTTGTTTTCGATGATGGTTGTTTAGAAGCCTTTGAAACACACACGAAAGCCTTAATTTTTGCACCGGTTGTTGAACCACCTGATTGGAACTTGCCTTTTGAAATTATGTGTGATGCTAGTGATTATGTTGTTGGTGTTGTTCTAGGACAAAGAGTTGATAAGAAATTGAATGTTATTCATTATGCTAGAAAAAATCTTAACAATGCTCAAAGAAACTATGCTACTACTGAAAAAGAATTTTTAGCAATGGTGTTTTCTTGTGATAAATTTAGACCTTATATTGTTGATTCAAAGTTAACTGTTCACATAGACCATGGTGCTATTAAATATCTTATGGAAAAGAAAGATGCTAAACCTAGACTTATTCGATGGGTTCTCTTGTTGCAAGAATTTGATTTACATATCATTGATAGAAAAGGAGCTGAGAACCCAGTAGCCGATAATTTGTCTAGGCTTGAAAATGTGCTTGATGACGGACTACCTATTGATGATAGTTTTCCTGATGAGCAGTTAGCTGCAATAAATGTTTCTCATAGTACTCCTTGGAATGTTGATTATGCTAACTACATTGTTTATAAATATTTACCACCTAGCTTTACATACCAACAAAATAAAAATTCTTCTATGATTTAAGACATTACTTTTGGGATGACCCAAATCTTTATAAAGAAGGAGTAGATGGTATTTATTAGACATTGTGTACCTGAGCATGAACAGGGAAAAATCCTATGGAAATGTCACTCCGAAGCTTATGGAGGGCATCATGTTGGAGATAGAACTGCTCACAAGGTATTGTAGTCTGGATTTTATTGGCCTACTCTCTTCAAGGATGCCCGTAAGTTTGTCTTATCTTGTGATGAATGTCAAAGAATAGGTAATATCGGTAAGCATCAAGAAATGCCTATGAATTATTCACTTGCTGTTGAACCATTTGATGTTTCAGGATTTGATTACATGGGACCTTTTCCTTCCTCTAATGGGTATACACATATTTTTGTTGCTGTTGATTATGTTACTAAATGGGTACAAGCTATTACAACTAGTAGTGCTGATCACAACACCTCTATTAAAATGCTTAAGGAAGTTATTTTCCCAAGGTTTGGAGTCCCTAGATATTTAATGACTGATGGTGGTTCACACTTTATTCATGGTGCTTTTCGTAAAATGCTTGAGAAGTATGATGTTAACCATAGAATTGCATCACCTTATCATCCTCAATCTAGTGGTCAAGTTGAACTTAGCAATAGAGAAATAAAATTAATTTTGCAAAAGACTGTCAATAGGTCCAGGAAGAATTGGTCTAAGAAATTAGATGATGCACTTTGGGCTTTTAGAACAGCATGTAAAAATCCTATGGGTATGTCTCCATATAAAATGATTTATGGAAAAGCTTGTCATTTGCCTCTTGAGTTAGAACATAAAGCATTTTGGGCAGTCAAAGAGCTCAATTATGATTTCAAACTTGCTGGTGAAAAGAGGTTATTTGATATTAGCTCATTAGATGAATGGAGAACCCAAGCTGATGAAAATGCAAAATTATTTAAAGAAAAAGTTAAAAGATGGCATGAAAAAAGAATTCAAAAGCGTGAGTTTAAAGTTGGAGAATATGTTCTTTTGTACAACTCTCGTTTTAGATTCTTTGCAGGAAAACTCCTCTCAAAATGGGAAGGCCCATATGTCATCGAGGTGGTTTACCGGTCTGGAGCCATCAAAATAAATAATCTCGAAAGTACTAACCCAGAGGTTGTCAATGGGCAACGAATAAAGCATTATATCTCAGGTACGCCCATTAATGTTGAAAGTAATATTATCCAAACTTTGACACCGGAAGAGCACATAAAAGAGTCCTTCCGGAACACCCCAGAATCGTGAAAATAAGGAGGTACGTGATACGGTAAGTATACGGACTCCGAGAAATCCGCAAAAATATTTTTTTTATCAGTTTTGGCATATTTAAGAATTTTGGGAATAAAGAAACTTCCAGGAAGCGTCCCCTGGTGGGCACAATACATGATGGCATGCTAGGCAAGCGCCCAGGTGGGTTGTGCCCACCTGGGACACCTTCGGTAATCCGTTTTTCTCCCGTATGCTTGTCCTCCAAGATAAAAAAATCTATATATACTTCCAGAACATGTTAGTCGCTGTATCGCGGAAAAATCCTCTGTTCTCTTTTCTTGCTGCTTTCCTGCTAGATCTGAAATTATGTCTTCCCAAGACTCCGAGGGTGAAAGCTATGTTGCTGATTTCATCGCAAACCCCAAGTCTTATGGGGATGAGGGGCGCTATAGCTGGACCTCTGAAGAATAATAAGATGAAACGGTTCCTCCCCGGTTCAAGAACGAGAGCATGGAGGCATTATGCAAGAAGATAATAAAGCTCGAGATGGATAATGACGAGTTGACGGTTGATAATTTTATTCTCCATCAGAAACTGGAGGAAACAAAAGGGAAACTGAGTATCGGGTATGGGCACTCCCCTTAGCTTTCGCCAAGCTTGGGGGAGGTGCCCCGGTATCGTATCATCCCACTATCTTATTGCTTTTACTTATTTTAGTTCCATCTCTTGCATTAGATGAATAAAAGTTTAGTTAGATCCTTTCTTATTTGAGAGTTTGCTTAGTGATCTATCCTTGTAATCGTGTGCAAGTTATATAATAAAGTTTAGTGTGAGTTTTTGCTTTCTTTACTTTCATGTTGCAAATAAAAGAAAATAAATAAAGCAAGAAAAAGAGAAAGGAAATAAATAAGAGAAAGTAAATAAATCAATAAGATTATATACTAATCCTATGGTAGGTGATGGCACCACATAATGAAAAGTATAAGTAGAAAATTTTACTAGAGATTGACAAACATAACATTAGTCAGTGATTCAACTCATGAAAGAATTAATTAGGGAAGAGAAGATTCACATATAAATATAATATCCTAGAAATCTTTTGTGATTGTGAGCCCTCATCAAAATATTTTATGCCAAAATTGTTGACATTGGACAAGGAAGACAACTTAATGGTTTATGTTTGTTTATATTCACAAAGAAGTCATATTGTCATAGATCCTTTAACATGTGATGATTGCCCTATCTTTGGTAGACAAAAATTCCGCACTAAGTAGAGATACTACTTGTGCATCCAAAAACCCTTAAACCCAAATCTTATTTTCAAGTGTCCACCATACCTACCTAGGGATTGAGCAAGATCCCTCAAGTAAGTTGTCATCGGTTCAAAAAGGCAATACAAATTGCTTCTAAAAGTGTGAGATCATTTAGTGTGAGAGAAAATTGAGCGGTGTACGAACCTGGATGACAAAGAATAAAAGCGACAGACTGCATAATAAAGGTTGTCATCTTGAGGGGCGATACAACGTGAAATTCTTTTGCACTAAGGTATTGAGCATACAAACAAATAAGCGCATGGCAACCTCTGCTTCCCTTTGCGAAGGACCTATCTTTTACTTTTATGTATTTACTTTTATGCAAAGAGTCAAAGTTTTCCTTCTATTCCTTTTATTTTCTCCTTTGGCAAGCATCATGTGGTGAGGAAAGATCTAGGCACATATGTCCAATTGAATATAGATAGCATGAGTTATTATTGTTGACATCACCCTTGAGGTGAATATGTTGGGAGGAGAAATTATAAGCCCCCATCTTTCTATGTGTCCAGTTGAAACGTTTTGCTCATGGGTATGAGGTGAGTGTTAGCAATCATAGAAGACTATATGATGGTTAAGTATGTAGACTTGCCTAAAGTCTCCAATACGTGACCCTTCCTGAAAAAATGATGAATTGTAGTTGCCAAGTTGACTGAGAACATAGTTTGTTGGTTTCTAATAGAGTTTTTGCTTTATACTTCGATTGTGTGATGAACTATTACTTATTCATGAGAAGTAGATGATAAAAAATTTATGATAAACAATCCTATGTTTAATTTTGTTGCTCTTATAATAATCAACATGATGCTTCTGTGTCCGTATTTTGTTTTTAGTGACACCTCTCTCTCAAAGCATGTGGACAAGTTTTTCGATTTTGGTTTTCACTTGAGGACAAGCGACGGCTAAGCTTGGGGGAGTTGATACGTCCATTCTGCATCATGTTTTCTTACGGTTATTTATAATGTTTTTATCCATAACAATGCTTTTTGGAGTAATTCTAATGCTTTTTCTCTCGTAATTTGCAAGGTACACACCAAGAGGGAGAATTCCGGCAGCTGGAAATCTGGACCTGAAAAAGCTAGGTTAGGCTACCTATTCTGCACAACTCCAAATGAGCTGAAACTTTACGAAGATTTTTTATGGAATATATAATGATGAGTGGAGCAAATAACCACCAGAGGGGGCCCACCAGGTGGGCACAACCCACCTGGGCGCGCCAGGGCCCCCAGGCGCACCCTGGTGGGTTGTGCCCTCCTTGGCCCACCTTCGGTGCCCATCTTCTAGTATATAGGTCATTTGACCTAGAAAAAATAAGGAGAGGACTTTCGGGACGAAGCGCTGCCACCTCGAGCCGGAACTTGGGCAAGAGCACTTTTGCCCTCCGGTAGAGCGATTCCGCCAGGGGAACTTCCCTCCCGGAGGGGGAAATGATCGTCCTGATCATCACCAACAACTCTGCCATATTGGGGAGGGCAATCTCCATCAACATCTTCAACAACACCATCTCATCTAAAACCCTAGTTCATCTCTTCTGTTCAATCTTATTACTGAAACTACAGATTGGTGCTTGTGGGTGACTAGTAGTGTTGATTACATCTTGTAGTCGATTACTATATGGTTTATTTGGTGGAAGATTATATGTTCAGATCCAATATGCTATTTAATAAATCTATGATCATGAGAATGTTTATCATTTGTGAGTAGTTACTTTTGTTCTTGATGTCAAGGGAGAAATCATGTTGCAAGTAATCATGTGAACTTGATATGTGTTTGATATTTTGATAGTATGTATGATGTGATTCCCTTAGTGGTGTCATGTGAACGTCAACTACATGAAACATCACCACATTTGGGCCTAAGGAATGCATTGTGGAGTAGCAATTAGATGGTGGGTTGTGACAGTGACAGAAACTTAAACCCTAGTTTATGCGCTATTCCGTAAGGGATCGATTGGATCCAAAAGTTTAATGCTATGGTTAGAATTTATTCAGAATACTTTTGTCATAGTTGCGGATTCTTGGGGGAGGGTTAATCATAAGTAGGAGGTTTTTTCAAGTAAGAACAACACCTAAGCACTGGTCCACCCACATATCAAATTATCAAACTAGCGAACACAAATCGAACCAACATGATGAAAGTGACTAGATGAAATTCCCGTGTACCCTCAAGAACGCTTTTCTTATCATAAGAGACTATTTTGGTCTGTCCTTTGCCTCAAAAGGATTGGGCTACCTTGCTGTACTTTTGTTACTATTATTTGTTACTTGCTCGTTACAAATTATCTTGCTATCAAACTACTCCGCTACTTACAATTTCAGCACTTGCAGACATTACCTTACTGAAAACTACTTGTCATTTCCTTCTGCTCCTCGTTGGGTTCGACACTCTTACTTATCGAAAAGAGCTACAATTGATCCCCTATACTTGTGGGTCATCAACCACCAATGCATTATTTTGATTCGATGGTATTGTTGGATGAAGCGGCTCAGACCAACCTTACATGACCACGTTCATGAGACCGGTTCCGCCGACAGACTTGCAACTAGTTTTGCATCAAGGTGGCTGGCGGGTGTCTGTTTCTCCAACTTTAGTTGAATCAAATTTGACTGTGGCCGGTCCTTGTTGAAGGTTAAAACAACAAACTTGATAAGTCACCATTGTGGTTTTGATGTGTTGGTAAGAACGGTTCTTGCTAGAAGCCCATAGCAGCCACGTAAAACTTGCAACAACAATGTAGAGGACGTATAACTTATTTTTGCAGGGCATGTTGTGATGTGATATGGTCAAGACATGATGTGATATACGTTATTGTATGAGATGATTATGTTTTGTAAAAGTTACTGGCAACCGGCAGGAGCCTTATTGTTCTCTCTTTATTGTATGAAATGCAAACGCCATGTAATTGCTTTACTTTATCACTATGCGTTGGCGATAGTTGTGGAAGCAATAGTTGGCAAGACGACCACGACACTATAATGGAGATCAAGGTGTCAAGCCACTGACGATGGAGATCATGACGATGCTTTGGAGATGGAGATCAAAAGCACAAGATGATGATGGCCATATCATGTCACATATTTTGATTGCATGTGATGTTTCTCTATTATGCATCTTATTTTTCTTAGTATGGTGGTAGCATTATAAGATGATCCATCACTAAAATTTCAAGGTATAAGTGTTCTCCTGAGTATGCACCGTTGCGACAGTTTGTCGTGCTGAGACACCACGTGATAATCGGGTGTGATAGGCTCTACGTTCACATACAACGGGTGCAAGACAGTTTTGCACATGCGGAATACTCAGATTAAACTTGATGAGCCTAGCATGTACATACATGGCCTTAGAACACTGGAGACCGAAAGGTCGAACGTGAATCATATAGTAGATATGATCAACATAGAGATGTTCACCATTGTTAAGTCTCCATCTCATGTGATGATCGGACATGCTTTGGTTTTGGATCACGTATCATTTAGATGACTTGAGGGATGTCTATCTAAGTGGGCGTTCTTAAGTAATATGATTAATTGAACTTAATTTATCATGAACTTAGTCCTGATAGTATTTGCATATCTATGTTATAGATCAATAGCTCACGATTTAGCTCCCGTATTTTTTGATATGTTCCTAGAGAAAACTAAGTTGAAAGATGATAGTAGCAATGATACAGACGTTATCTGAGGATTGTCTTCATTGCTGCACAGAACAATTATGTCGTTGATGCGCTGCTAGGTGACAAACCTATTGCAGGAGTAGATACAGACGTTATTAACATTTTGCAAGCTCGATATGATGACTACTTTAGTTTAGTGCGCCGTGCTTTACGACTTAGAACCGGGACTTCAAAGACATTTTGAACGCCACGGAGCATATGAGATGTTCCAAGAGCTGAAATTGGTATTTCAGACTCATGCCCGTGTCGAGAGGTATGAGACCTCTGAGAAATACTTTGCCTACAAGATGGAGGAGAATAGCTCAACCAGTGAGCATGTGGTCAGAATGTCTGGGTACTACAATCACTTGAATCAAGTGGGAGTTAATCTTCCAGATAAGATAGTGATTCACAGAGTTCTCTAGTCACTATCACCAAGCTACTAGAACTTTGTGATGAACTATAATGTGCAAGGGATGACGAAAACAATTCCCAAGTTCTTCGCGATGCTGAAATAGGCGAAGGTAGAAATCAAGAAATAGCACCAAGTGTTGATGGTTAACAAGACCACTAGTTTCAAGAAAAAGGGCAAGGGAAAGAAAGGGAACTTCAAGAAGAATGGCAAGCAAGTTGCCACTCCCATGAAGAAGCCCAAAGCTAGACCCAAACCTGAAACTGAGTGCTTCTACTGCAAAGGAAATGGTCATTGGAAGCAGAACTTCCCCAAATACTTGGAAGATAAGAAGGATGGAAAAGTGAACAAAGGTATATTTGATATACATGTTATTGATGTGTACTTTACTAGTGTTCGTAGTAACACTAGGGTATTTGATACCGGTTCAGTTGCTTAGATTAGTAACTCAAAACAGGAGTTGCAAATGAACAGAGACTAGTTAACGGCGAGGTGATGATGTGTGTTGGAAGTGATTCCAACATTGATAAGATCACCATCCCACACTCCTTCTACCTTCGGGATTAGTGTTGGACCTAAATAAATGTTATTTGATGTTTGCGTTGAGCATGAATATGATTGGATCATGTTTATTGAGATACAGTTATTCATTTAAGTCATCGAATAATTGTTGTTCTATTTACATGAATAAAACCTTCTATGGTCATACACCCAATGTAAATGGTTTATTGAATCTCGATTGTATTACACATATTCATAATATTGATGCCAAAAGATGCAAAGTTGATAATGATAGTGCAACATATTTGTAGCACTGCCATTTAGCTCATATTGGTGTAAAGCGCATGAAGAAACTCCATGCAGATGGGATTTTGGAATCACTTGATTATGAATCATTTTGATACTTGCGAACCATGCCTCATGGGTAAGATGACTAAAACTTCGTTCTATGGAACAATGGAGCGAGCCAAAGACTTATTGGAAATAATGCATACCGATGTATGCGGTCCAATGAGTGTTGAGGCACGCGGTGGGTATCGTTATTTTCTGACCTTCACAGATGATTTGAGCAGATATGGGTATATCTACTTAATTAAACACAAGTCTGAAACATTTGAAATGTTCAAAGAATTTCAGAGTGAAGTGGAGAATCATCGTAACAAAAAAAATAAAATTTCTACGATCTGATCGCTGAGGTGAATATTTGAGTTACGAGTTTGGCCATCATTTAAAACAATGTGGAATAGTTTCACAACTCATGCCACCTGAAACACCACTGCGTAATGGTGTGTCCGAATGTCATAATCGTACTTTATTAGATATGGTGCGACCTATGATGTCTCTTACCGATTTACCACTATAATTTTGGGGTTATACATTAGAGACAGTCGCATTCACGTGATAACCCACAAGTATAGGGGATCGTTTGTAGCCTTTTTCGATAAATAAGAGTGTCGAACCCAACAAGGAGCTAAAGGTAGATCAAATATTCCCTCGAGTTCTATCGACCACCGGTACAACTCTACGCACGCTTGGCATTTGCTTTACCGGAAACAAGTATGAAACTATTTTGCAGGGATAAAACTATGAGTACTTTGCGAGAATAAAACTACAGATAAATTGCAAGGTAATAAAAGTGGAAAGCTTTTGTTAATAAGAAATTCATTTGTCCCTAGGCAATTGATAACAAGCACTGGTAATCATTCTTGCAACTTTATATGAGGGAAAGGCATGAGCTAACATACTTTCTCTACTTGGATCATATGCACTTATGATTGGAACTCTAGCAACCATCCGCAACTACTAAAGATCATTAAGGTCGTGAAACCCAATCATAGCATTAAGTATCAAGTCCTCTTTACTCCCATACGCCATAACCCACCTAGTCGGGTTTAAGTTTCTATTGCTCTCGCAACCCACCGTAAGCAAATCATGAACATATTACAACACCCTACAACGGGCCCCCCTCACTTTTACGCGAGAACGGAGGGCATGGTAGGAAAACAATGATGTCTACTACACAACCTTGTTCTTGTAGACGTTATTGGGTCTCCAAGTGCAGAGGTTTGTAGGACAGTAGCAAATTTCCCTCAAGTGGATGACCTAAGGTTTATCAATCCATGGGAGGCGTAGGATGACGATGGTCTCTCTCAAACAACCCTGCAACCAAATAGCAAAGAGTCTCTTATGTCCCCAACACACCCAATACAATGGTAAATTGTATAGGTGCACTAGTTCGCCGAAGAGATGGTGATACAAGTGCAATATGGATGGTAGATATAGGTTTTTGTAATCTGAAAATATAAAAACAGCAAGGTAACTAATGATAAAAGTGAGCACAAACAGTATTGCAATGCTTCGAAACAAGGCCCAGGGTTCATAGTTTCACTAGTGCAAGTTCTCTCAACAAGGATAACATAATTAGATCATATAACTATCCCTCAACATGCAACAAAGAGTCACTCCAAATTCACTAATAGCGGAGAACAAACGAAGTGATTATTGTAGGGTATGAAACCACCTCAAAGTAATTCTTTCCGATCAATCCATTGGGTTATTCCTATAAGTGTCACAAACAGCCCTAGAGTTCGTAGTAAAATAACACCTTAAGACACAAATCAACCAAAACCATAATGTCACCTAGATACTCCAATGTCACCTCAATTGTCCACGGGTATGATTATACGATATGCATCACACAATCTTAGAATCATCTATTCAATCAACACAAATAACTTCAAAGAGTGCCCCAAAGTTTCTACCAGAGAGTCAAGACGAAAGCGTGTGCCAACCCCTATGCATAAGTTCACAAGGTCACATAACTCACAAGTTGATCACCAAAACATACATCAAGTGGATCACATGAATATCCCATTGTCACCACAGATAAGCACATGCAATACATACATCAACTATTCTCAAATCCTTAAAGACTCAATCCGATAAGATAACTTCAAAGGGAAAACTCAATTCATCACAAGGAGATAGAGGGGGAGAAACATCATATGATCCAACTATAATAGCAAAGCTCACGGTACATCAAGATTGTGCCTTATGAAGAACACGGGAGAGAGAGAGAGAGATCAAACACATGGATACTGGTACATACCCTCAGCCCCAAGTGTGAACTACTCCCTCCTCGTCATGGAGAGCACTAGGATGATGAAGATGGCCACCGGTGACGATTCCCCCCTCCGACAGGGTGCTGGAACATGGTCCTGATTGGTTTTTGGTGGCTACAGAGCCTTGCAGCAGCGGAACGCCCGATCTAGGTTTCTTTTCGGGGGTTTCTGTATTTATAGGAATTTTTGGCATTTGTGTCATGTTAGGGGGGGTCTCCGAGTCATCCACGAGAGAGGGGGCGAGCCTGGGGGGTAGGGCGCGCCCTCCACCCTCGTGGATGGCTCGGGACTCTTCTAGCCCAACTATTTTACTCCACGGGCTTCTTTTGGTCCCTAAAAAATCATCAAAAATTGGCACATCAATTGGACTCCGTTTGGTATTCCTTTTCTATAAAACTCAAAAACAAGGAAAAAACTAAAATTGGCACTGGGCTCTAGGTTAATAGGTTAATCCCAAAAATCATATAAAATAGCATATAAATGCATATAAAACATCCTAGATGGATAATATAATAGCATGGAACAATAAAAAATTATAGATACGTTGGAGACGTATCAAGCACCATAAATAAAATATACAATCATACCAACCAAGATCACGATTAATCCACAGGACAAAACGGATCTACTCAAACATCATAGGGTAACCATAGATCATTGGGAAATAATATATCGAGTTGAGCACCATGTTTAAGTATAGATTACTGTAACACCCCCGATGCGACTATAGCTCCCACGTGTCGAGGCACGACTTAGAGACATAATCGCATTGAAGGCATATGTCGCAAGTAAGGTAATCTTTACACATCCCATGTAATATAATAATAAAGGAGAGCTAACATAGTTGGCTTACACTCGCCACGTCAATCAAGGTACATAAATAACATTACATCATTCAAAAACTCATGGCCCTACTACGACGCCAAAATAAAAGATAACCCAACATGCGACACGGTCCCGATCACCCCCAACTAGGCACCACTACTGATCATCAGGAAAGGAAACATAGTACCGCTGAGAGTCCTCGTCGAACTCCCACTTGAGCTCGAGCACGTCACCTGGAGCAGAATCATCAGGCCCTGCATCTCGTGTAATAGTAATCTGTGAGCCACAGGGGACTCAGCAATCTCGCACCCTCGCGATCAAGACTATTTAAGCTTATAGGTAAGGCAAGGTAAAAATAAGTGGAGCTGCAGCAAGCGACTAGCAAATATGGTGTCTATCCTGTTCGCAAAAGAGAGCGAGAAGAGGAGGCAAAGCGCGAGCGAGAAACTAAAGGACAACCTGCACAAGCATTACTCCAACACCGTGTCCACTTCCCCGACTCCGCCGAGAAGAGGCCATCACGGTAACACACTCAGTTGATTCATTTTAATTAAGTTAAGGTTCAAGTTATCTACAACCGGACATTAACAAATTCCCATCTGCCCATAACCGCGGGCACGGCTTTCGAAAGTTCAAATCCCTACAGGGGAGTCCCAACTTAGCCCATGACAAGCTCTCATGGTCAACGAAGGAATAGACCTCCTCCCAAGACGTTCCGATCAGACTCGGTACCTCGGTTCTTCAAGACACTTCGACGGGTTAAAACAAGACCAGCAACACCGCCCGAATGTGCCGACAAATCCCGATAGGAGCTACACATATCTCGTTCTCAGGGCACACTCAGATGAGACATCCTACGAGTAAAACCAACCCTCAAGTTGCCCTGAGGTGGCCCCGCAGTCTACTCGGTTCGGACCAACACTCAAAGGAGCACTGGCCCGGGGGTGGGGGTTTAAATAAGATGACCCTCGGGCTCCGGAAACCCAAGGGAAAAAGAGGCTAGGTGGCAAATGGTAAGACCAAGGTTGGGCATTGCTGGAAAAGCTTTAATCAAGGCGAACTATCAAGGGGTTCCCATTATAACCCAACCGCGTAAGGAACGCAAAATCCGGGAACATAACACCGATATGACGGAAAACTAGGGCGGCAAGAGTGGAACAAAACACTAGGCGAGAGGCCGAGCCTTCCACCCTTTACCAAGTATATAGATGCATTAAGATAACATAGCAATATAATGATATCCCAACAAGTAAATAGATGTTCCAACAAGGAATGGCCTTCAAACTTCACCTGCAACTAGCAACGCTATAAGAGGGGCTGAGCAAAGCGGTAACATAGCCAAACAACGGTTTGCTAGGACAATGGTGGGTTAGAGGTTTGACATGGCAATTTGGGAGGCTTGAAAGCAAGTGGTAGGCATCGTAGCAATGGCATAGCAAAAGAGCGAGCAAACTAGCATAGCAAAGATAGTAGTGATTTCGAGGGTATGATCATCTTGCCTGCACAGTTGTCCGAGTTGACTAGATCCTCAAAAGCAAACTCAAGGAGCTCCTCATTAGCGAACTCGTCTCCCGGCTCTACTCAAACAAGACAAACAAGAAACAAGGATACAATCAACCACGTGCAAACTCAAACAACACAATGCAAAGATGATATGCTATGCGGGATGCGATGCGGGATGCATATGCAAGATGTGACAGGAAATGCAAGAACCTGGCCTCAACATGGAAATCCAAGTGTTGCACTGGAAAGATGAGATGAAATCGCTTGAAAACGATATAAAGAACGCCGGAATCGGTGTTACGGTTTGGAAATGGCAAGCGATTCAAGAATGACACCGGTCTGCGATTTACAGCAAGTAGCCAACTAAATGCAATGAGATGGACATGCTACAGCACCCAAACATGACAACAAAATACATGGCAGGGATTCACACAAGATGCTTAACAAAAGTCTAGCACTGAGCTACGGCCAATTCATCCATTAACAGGTTCAAACAAGCATGGCAAAAATGCATATGGCAAACATATCTCAGACTTAGTGAAATTAACACTTGTTTGGAATTTCAGATCAGGTAGCCCTCTTCGGAGAAACACAACTACATGCTACAGGATCTGAACATGGCAAAGTAAAGCATGGCATGGAGCTAATAAAATAGCTTAACAAAAGTCCCTTAGTGACCTTGAGCCAAAAGGGATCAGAAAATACAATTGCAAGCATGTGAACATAGCAAAAACATAATCAGTTTTCAGACTTAGAGAAAAACTGACACATGCTGAAATATAACTCAAGTAGGCATGTTTACGAGCTCGATGCACTCACTACGGAGCAAGTCATGATGAAATAATCATACATCTGTCAAGAACACACAAAAGGCAAGCTAGACATGGCAAGAACAATCAATCTACCCAGATTCACAAAGTAGCAAAAGTAGAGCTCGATTGACTCAAGCTAAGGTGCTCCATAATTGCAAACAAAGACATGGATGGATAGAGCACTACAAGATTAACAAAACATCCTTACTGATCATCCTCAAAAGAGGCACGGATCACCAGGAAACAACATGAACATATGGCCATATGAAATAAACAGCCCAAGGACTTAGTGGAATTACTAAGTCCCTCAAGTCAGCACTACCAAGTGCCTCACTTTGCAAGCTTGTGCTAGTCACCACACACATCACAAAAATACATGGGTAGCACCTCTGGAAAGATGGCAAAACCCTTAACAAAACATATGTAGAGCTCATGGGCATATCATGCACACAATAATCATGGCAAAAATGACAAATATGCAAATGGAGTAGCAGATCTGACAATTATCTCAAGTAGCCCTCTTCTAACAGCATTTCGGGCATCAAGATGAGCTCAAATTAAAATGATGCAATGGAATGAAATGATGTACTCTCTGAGATGAACATTTTGATATGCTATATGCCAAAAACGGAGTTACGGATGCAAAGTTATGGCACGATGAACAGGAGCATATGAGCTAGGGTTTCGGGCGAAAAAGTCAACCCTAAAAAAAATAGATCTCAGATCCGGAGCGCGGAGTTCGTCGGGGAGGACGCCGGACTCGCGCGGAGGAGGCCGAAGAGGACGACAGGGTGACGCCGGCGAGGGCGGCGACCGAAGGCGGTTGGCGGCGGGGCGGCGCGCTCGCCGGCGTGGGACGGCGGCCCGAGCTCGCCGGCTCGGCCGGGGAAGGAGGCGAACGGCGGCGGAGCTCGCCGGGCAGCCGGGGCGAGTGGGCGCGGGCGGCGCTCGTGGAGGACGAGGGCGGCGCGCGGGAGGCAGGGCGCGGCCCGGTGGCAAGAGGGAGAGGGCCCGCCCTGGGCCGAGATGGGCCGGCGACGGCAGACGACGCGGTGGCGATAGGTGGCGGATGCGGGTTGGTGGCGGCGGGAATGTCCGGCGCGCCTGGACACGTCCGACGCGCGGAGAGACGAGGGGGGCTAGGGTTAGGATAGAATGATCCGGAATTTTCGAGGGAAGGCTAGTTTTATAGGTAGGAGGAGCTAGGAGAGTCCAAATGAGGTGCGGTTTTCGGCCATGCGATCGTGATCGAACGCTCTAGATGATGGAGCAGGGTTTGGTGGGTTTAGGGCCAAATTGGAGGGGTGTTGGGCTGCAACACACACGAGGCCTTATCGGTCCCTCGGTTAACCGTTGGAGTATCAAACGAAGTCCAAATGATACGAAACTTGACAGGCGGTCTATCGGTAGTAAACCAAGGCCGCTTCGCAAGTCTCGGTACAATCTGGAAATGTTTAATCCCCACACATGAAAGAAAGCTAGAAATGACCACTGGAGGAGAACGAAGCGTCGGAATGCAAAACGGACAATGGGGAAAATGCTCGAATGCATGAGACGAACACGTATGCAAATGCAATGCGCATGATGACATGATATGAGATGCATGACAACGATAACAACACACGGAGACAAAAACCCAAACCCGAGAAAATAAAATAACTTAACGCCGGAAACATCAAGAGTTGGAGTACAAATTGGGGAAGTCATATCCGGGGTGTTACAACACTCCACTACGAAAGGATCTCGTCCCGAGATCTAGGACTGAAAGAACGCCAGGTACTCAGAACGGAGGTGATCCTCGCGTTCCCAGGTAGCTTCACGATCAAAATGGTGTGACCACTTGACTTTGAGGAATTTGATAGACTTATTGCGAGTCTTGCGTTCAGTCTCTTCAAGAATAGCAACGGGGTGCTCACGATAGGAAAGATCTTCTTGGAGCTCAATGTCCTCGAAGTTGACGGTGCGGTCAGGAGTCTTGAAGCACTTTCGGAGCTGAGAGACATGGAACACATCATGAACATTTGCAAAGTTTGAAGGAAGCTCGAGTTGATAGGTGAGATCGCCTCTCTTGCTGACAATCTTGAAAGGTCCCACGTATCTAGGGGCAAGCTTCCCTTTGATACCGAAGCGACGAGTACCTTTCATAGGAGAGACACGGAGGTAAACATGATCTCCGATCTCGAAAGCCAAATCACGGTGCTTACTATCATAGTAGCTCTTTTGACGGGATTGGGCTGCTTTGAGGTTATCACGAATGACTTTGCACATTTCCTCTGCCTCTGTGATTAAGTCATTACCCAAAAGCTGACGTTCACCAGTTTCACACCAGTTGAGAGGGGTACGACACTTCCTGCCATACAGAATTTCAAATGGGGCCTTGCCCGAACTTGCTTGAAAACTGTTGTTGTAGGAGAATTCAGCATAAGGAAGACAATCCTCCCACTTCATGTCGAAGGAGATCACACAAGCCCTGAGCATATCTTCAAGAATCTGGTTGACACGCTCGACTTGACCGCTAGTTTGAGGATGGAAAGCTGTGCTGAAGCGGATGTTGGTGCCCATGGCCTTCTGAAAAGAATCCCAAAACTTGGAGGTAAAGATGCTGCCACGGTCTGAAGAGATCACTTGTGGAATACCGTGGAGAGAGACAATCCGAGAGGTATAGAGTTCCGTCAATTGAGCTGCAGTGATCGACTCTTTGATAGGCAGAAAGTGAGCCACTTTGGTGAGTTTGTCAATGACAACGAATATAGCATCATTGCCACGCTTGGACTTAGGAAACCCAGTCACGAAGTCCATCTCAATGTGGTCAAACTTCCATTCTGGAATGGCAAGAGGTTGGAGGAGACCAGCTGGCCTTTGGTGTTCTGCCTTCACTCTTCTGCAGACATCACATTCATTTACGAACTGAGCAATCTCGCGCTTCATTCGAGTCCACCAATAAGCCTGCTTGAGGTCCTGATACATCTTCGTGCTCCCAGGGTGGATGGAGAGGAGAGAATTGTGAGCCTCGTTCATGATCACCTTACGGAGGTCACCTTTGGGTACAACAATACGATCCTCGAAGAAGAGAGTGTCCTTGTCATCAAGGCGGTAGCACTTATACTTGGGTTGACTCTTGGCAATCCCAATCTTCACCTTTTTCACCATAGCATCAAGAAGCTGGGCTTGGCGAATCTGGTCTTCTAAGGTAGGAGAGACTTGAAGGTTGGCGAGGAAACCTTGAGGAACAACTTGCAGATTAAGTTTGCGGAAAGCTTCACAAAGCTCGGGTTGATAAGGCTTGAGAATCAGACTGTTGCAATAAGCCTTTCTGCTCAATGCATCAGCAATCACATTGGCCTTGCCTGGAGTATACTCGATACTCGGATTATACTCTTGAATCATTTCGACCCATCGAGTTTGCCTGAGGTTGAGATTAGGCTGAGTGAAGATGTACTTGAGACTCTTGTGGTCAGTGAAGATGTCCACTTTTCTTCCCAATAAGAGATGTCTCCAAGTCAAAAGAGCATGCACAACTGCCGCCAACTCGAGATCATGAGTGGGGTAGTTCTTCTCATTAGGCTTCAACTGGCGAGAGGTATAAGCAACAAATTTCTTCTCTTGCATCAATACTGCGCCAAGACCTTGGAGAGAGGCATCACAAAAGACCTCGTACGGTTTGGATTCATCAGGCGGAGTTAGAACTAGAGCAGTGATCAATTTCTCTTTCAAAGTGTTGAAAGCAATGTCACACTCCGGAGACCAAACGTACTTGACGTGCTTCTGGAGAAGATTAGAGAGAGGCTTCGCGATCTTAGAAAAGTTTTCAACGAATCTTCGACAGTAGCTTGCGAGACCGAGGAAGCTACGGAGTTGCTTCATGTTCTGAGGAGGTTCCCAATTCACAATTGCAGACACCTTCTCAGTATTCACGGCAATGCCCTTGGCAGAGATGATATGACCAAGATAAAGAACCTCATCGAGCCAAAATTCACACTTGGAGAACTTGGCGTAGAACTGATGTTCTCTGAGCTTATCAAGAACCAAACGCAAGTGTTTGGCATAATCTCCCTTGTTCTTCGAGAAAACCAGAATGTCGTCGAGATAGACCAAAACGAAGTCATTGGTGTAGGCGTTGAAGATGAAGTTCATCATGCGAGAGAAAGTCGGAGGAGCGTTGACGAGGCCAAAAGACATGACAGTGTATTCATATGAACCATAGCTTGTCCTAAAAGCCGTCTTGGGAATATCTTGCTCATGGATTCGAATCTGATGATAACCCATACGGAGATCAAGCTTGGAGAATACTTGGGCACCTTTGAGTTGTTCGAACAGCTCATTGATGTTGGGAAGTGGGTATTTGTTCTTGATGGTCTTCTTGTTCAATGGACGGTAATCAACACAAAGTCGGTCCGTTCCATCCTTCTTCTTCACAAAAAGAACACCACAACCCCACGGAGAAGAACTAGGCCGGATGAGACCCATTTTCTCTTGAATATCAAGTTGCTTCTTCAGCTCCTTCAACTCTTCAGGTCCGAGCTTGTAAGGACGCTTGCACACAGGTTCCGTGCCGGGCTCAAGATCAATAACGAATTCAACTAGCCGGTGCGGAGGCATTCCTGGAAGCTCTTCTGGAAAGACGTCTTGATATTCGCAAACGACTGGAATTTGCAAGATAGCATCCAGTTCACCCTTCTCATTGAGAGAAAACAGACGGATGGTATCATCACGAGCGGCAAAGACAATTACATCCTCAGACGAATGAGTCAATTGAATCTGCCTGGTTGCACAATCAAGATGCGCCTTGTGCTTAGAAAGCCAATCCATCCCGAGAATAAGATCAATATCCGAATTACCAAGAACCACCGGAGAAGAAAGAAACTTGTAATCGCCCAACGTGATAGAGATATCGGGAGCAACCAAACTAGAAGTCAAAAGCTTGCCGGGAGAAACAACATGCATGACTTTGGGCATCATCTCACTAACAACATTGTGCTTCGATGCAAACGGGCATGACAAGAAAGAATGTGATGCACCAGTATCAAAAAGTACTTTTGCAGGAATATCATTAACAGGAAGGTTACCCATGATGACATCTGATGAGTCCTCTGCCTGAGCTGCGTTCATCAAGTTGACCTTGGCGTGCTTGGGGTTATGCTTGACCACAGCTGTACTTGCCGATCTGACAGGAGGAGGAGGAAGACGCCTCTGGTTGAAACACTTGTTGGCATAGTGACCCTTCTGTTGGCACTTGTTACACGTGACCTTTGAAAGCGAACGGTGATACGGAGCACTCGATCTTGGATCTTGAGACGAAGCCTTGTTCTGAAAACCAGGGTTGGGTGGGTGGGAAGATCCACTGCCACCTTTGCTCTTCTGCTGATACAGCTGACGGAACGGAGGAGGAGGAAGCCAATACTTCTGCTGCTTGGCCACTTGAGTAGAGGAAGAAGGAGTAACATCTCTGACTCGCTTCTTGGAAGCATCACACCTCAACTAAGCAGCCTCTTGCTTCAATGCCATGTTGTAGAACTCATCGTACCTCAAGGGCTCAAAGAGAACAAGAGCTAGCTGGATTTCTTCTCTGAGACCACCCCTGAACTGGTATATCATGCTCTTCTCATCAGGTACGTCCTGCTTAGCAAAGCGGGCGAGCTTCTGGAACAACTTGTTGTAGTCATAGACAGACAAAGAGCCTTGCTTCAGATTGCGGAATTCCTCACGCTTGCTTTCAACCACGCTCTGAGGGATATGGTGAGCTCTAAAATCTTGACGGAATTCATCCCAAGTGATAACACGTCCACCTCTGGAATCCTTGTACTGCTGGAACCATTCTGCAGCTTGATCTTTGAGTTGGAAGGAAGCGAACTTGACAAAGTCCTCAGGCCTGACGTTACTGCACTCGAAATGCTTGCACAGATCCACAAGCCAATCGTCAGCATCGGTTGCCTCAACACAATTGCTGAAAGTCTTTGGCCCGTTAGCAAGGAACTGGTTGAGTGTAGTAGAGTGATTTTGATTGTTGCCTTGGTTCCCTTGGTTGCCTTGATTGCGCTCTTGAAGAATTTGCATGATCAACTGTGTGTTTGCATTGGTTGCGGCCATCACAGCTTGCCATGCCTCCGGAGGAGGGGGAGGTGGTGGCGGATCAGGATTCAGAGTCGTGCGCGTTGGAGGAGCCATCCTGAAGAGGTTGACATCCATTAGCACATAGACAGACAAATATTGAAGATGAATCCAACGGAATGAAAATTGCAACATATAGTCTTCACATCTGAACAAAATGAACGAATGCATTCCTCTTGAAATGGTCACATATCCATAAATTGAGAAGCCACTTAGAATTAAGGTAGAGAAATAAATGAACAAGGTACGGATCAAGAACGAATAATTGTTAAGAAATCCCAATCTCAAACCAATATCCGTGGAAGAAGAACTAGAGCTACGAGAATTCCCACCTATGAAACTCCCGAACCTTTCCGGTTATGCAATCAGGTGTTGGGGATACATGGGAAGCATAATATCTCACCCAAATCTAGCAAATCCTACATCCAGCTGTATCCATCCTTCAACACATAACCGAGAAAAACTTCGGAAACCATCTACCTCAACCTTCGAAAAGCATCCGTTATACAAGTTATGGCGATACTCCCGAACTCCCGCCCCAGTACTGGGTGGCGTCGAGGTTATCTCACCAACGAACTGCATAAAAGAGATTTTCGATGTCGGCGTACTAAACTCAAGTATTCCAGAACTGCAACGATAAAATTATGATGAAAACACCTCAGAGATCCACTCCCCGGGACACTTCCACAAAACCCCTGACAGGAGGCACCAAGACAATGTTCTCATCATAAAATCATCGGAACGATTTCAAGATACCCGCGTGATCCTAAAAATTTTTTAGTGAAATTTGAGAAGAGAAGAGTCGAAACTCTACGTCAGGATGCCTTACCAGAGCGATGAGGAGACTGGGAAGTAAAAAGAATTCCTAAACTCTCCGATATATAATTCCTAAATGACTCAAAACATTTTTCTAGACACAACTCGGCCGCTAAAAACGATCAAGCAATGGGGCTCCTAAGGTCGGTGAAGGCTTTGATTACCAACTTGTAACACCCCCGATGCGACTATAGCTCCCACATGTCGAGGCACGACTTAGAGACATAATCACATTGAAGGTATATGTCGCAATAAAGGTAATCTTTACACATCCCATGTAATATAATAATAAAGGAGAGGTAACATAGTTGGCTTACACTCGCCACGTCAATCAAGGTACATAAATAACATTACATCATTCAAACACTCATGGCCCGACTACGGTGCCAAAATAAAAGATAACCCAACATGCGACACGGTCCCGATCACCCCCAACTGGGCACCACTACTGATCATCAGGAAAGGAAACATAGTATCGCTGAGAGTCCTCGTCGAACTCCCACTTGAGCTCGAGCGCGTCACCTGGAGCGGAATCATCAGGCCCTGCATCTGGTGTAATAGTAATTTGTGATCCACAGGGGACTCAGCAATCTCGCACCCTCGCGATCAAGACTATTTAAGCTTATAGGTAAGGCAAGGTAAAAATAAGTGGAGCTGCAGCAAGCGACTAGCAAATATGGTGTCTATCCTGTTCGCAAAAGAGAGCGAGCAGAGGAGGCAAAGCGCGAGCGAGAAACTAAAGGACAACCTGCGCAAGCATTACTCCAACACCGTGTCCACTTCCCGGACTCCGCCGAGAAGAGGCCATCACGGTAACACACTCAGTTGATTCATTTTAATTAAGTTAAGGTTCAAGTTATCTACAACCGGACATTAACAAATTCCCATCTGCCCATAACTGCGGGCACGGCTTTCGAAAGTTCAAATCCCTGCAGGGGAGTCCCAACTTAGCCCATGACAAGCTTTCACGGTCAACGAAGGAATAGACCTCCTCCCAAGACATTCTGATTAGACTCGGTACCTCGGTTCTTCAAGACACTTCGACAGGTTAAAACAAGACCAGCAACACCGCCCGAATGTGCCGACAAATCCTGATAGGAGCTGCACATATCTCATTCTCAGGGCACACTCAGATGAGACATCCTACGAGTAAAACCAACCCTCAAGTTGCCCTGAGGTGGCCCCGCAGTCTACTCGGTTCGGACCAACACTCAGAGGAGCACTGGCCCGGGGGGGGGGTTAAATAAGATGACCCTCGGGCTCCGGAAACCCAAGGGAAAAAGAGGCTAGGTGGCAAATGGTAAGACCAAGGTTGGGCATTGCTGGAAAAGCTTTAATCAAGGCGAACTATCAAGGGGTTCCCATTATAACCCAACCGCATAAGGAACGCAAAATCCGGGAACATAACACCGATATGACGGAAACTAGGGCGGCAAGAGTGGAACAAAACACTAGGCGAGAGGCCGAGCCTTCCACCCTTTACAAAGTATATAGGTGCATTAATATAACATAGCAATATAATGATATCCCAACAAGTAAATAAATGTTCCAGCAAGGAACGGCCTCCAATCTTCACCTGCAACTAGCAATGCTATAAGAGGGGCTGAGCAAAACAGTAACATAGCCAATTAACGGTTTGCTAGGACAAGGTGGGTTAGTGGTTTGACATGGCAATTTGGGAGGCTTGAAAGCAAGTGGTAGGCATCGTAGCATTGGCATAGCAAAAGAGCGAGCAAACTAGCATAGCAAAGATAGTAGTGATTTCGAGGGTATGATCATCTTGCCTACACAGTTGTCAGAGTTGATTGGATCCTCGAAAGCAAACTCAATGGGCCCCTCGTTAGCGAACTCGTCTCCCGGCTCTACCCAAACAATACAAACAAGCAAACGGAACACAATCAACCACGTGCAAGGATCAAACTATATGATGCAAGGATGATATGCTATGCGGGATGCGATGCGGGATGCATATGCAAGATGTGACAGAAAATGCAAGGACCTGGCCTCAACATGGAAATCCAAGTGTGCCACTGGAAAGATGAGACGAAATCGCTTGAAAACAATATAAAGAACGCCGGAATCAGAGTTACGGTTTGGAAATGACAAGCGAAACAAATATGACACCGGTCTGCGATTTACAGCAAGTAGCCATGTAAATGCAATGAGCTGAACATGCTACAGCACCCAAACATGACAACAAAATACATGGCAGGGATGCATTCAAGATGCTTAACAAAATTCTAGCACTGAGATACGGCCAATTCATCCATTAACAGGTTCAAACAAGCATGGCAAAAATGCATATAACAAACAGATCTCAGACTTAGTGAAATTAACACTTGTCTGGAATTCCAGCTCAGGTAGCCCTCTTCGGAGCAACAAAACTACATGCTACAGGACCTGAACATGGCAAAGTAAATCATGGCATGGAGCTACTCAAAGATCTTAACAAAATTCCCTTAGTGACCTTGAGCCAAAAGGGATCAGAAAATACAATTGCAAGCATGTGAACATGGCAAAAACATAATCAGATCACAGACTTAGTGAAAACTGGAGCATGCTGAAAACAGATATCAAGTAGGCATGTTTACGAGCTCGATGCACTCACTACGGAGCAAGTCATGATAAACTAAGCATACATCTATCAAGAACACACAAAATGCAAGCCATACATGGCAAGAACAATAGCATGACATGCACGGATCAACTACAACATCATCGGCAAAATTGCAAACAAGTTGACAATCTGCCCAGATTAACAAAGTAGCAAAAGTAGAGCTCGATTTACTCAAGCTAGGGTGCTCCATAATTGCAAACAAATACATGGATGGATAGAGCACTACAAGATTAACAAAACATCCTTACTGATCATCCTCAAAAGAGGCACGGATCACCAGGAAACAACATGAACATATGGCCATATGAAATAAACAACCCAAGGACTTGGTGGAATTACTAAGTCCCTCAAGTCAGCACTACCAAGTGCCTCACTTTGCAAGCTTGTGCTAGTCACCACACACATCACAAAAATACATGGGTAGCACCTCTGGAAAGATGGCAAAACCCTTAACAAAACATATGTAGAGCTCATGGGCATATCATGCACACAATAATCATGGCAAAATGACAATTATGCAAATGGAGTAGCAGATCTGACAATTATCTCAAGTAGCCCTCTTCTAACAGCATTTCGGGCATCAAGATGAACTCAAATGAAAATGATGGAATGGAATGAAATTATGTACTCTCAGAGATGAACATTTTGATATGCTATATGCCAAAAACGGAGGTACGGATGCAAAGTTATGGCACGATGAACAGGAGCATCTGAGCTAGGGTTTTGGGCGAAAAAGTCAACCCTAAATAAAAACAGATCTCAGATCCGGAGCGCGGAAGCCGAGGACCGCCGGGGTTTCGCCGGAGTTCGTCGGGGAGGACGCCGGACTCGCGCAGAGGAGGCCGGAGTGGACGACGGGGTGACGCAGGCGAGGGCGGCGACCGAAGGCGGTTGGCGGCGGGGCGGCGCGCTCGCCGGTGCGGGACGGCGGCCCGAGCTCGCCGGCTCGGCCGGGGAAGGAGGCGAACGGCAGCGGAGCTCGCCGGGCAGCCGGGGCGAGTGGGCGCGGGCGACGCTCGTGGAGGACGAGGGCGGCGCGCGGGAGGCAGGGCGCGGCCCGGTGGCGCGAGGGAGAGGGCCCGCCCTGGGCCGGCACGGGCCGGCGGCGGCGGACGACGCGGTGGCGACAGGTGGCAGACGCGGGTTGGCGGCGGCAGGAATGTCCGGCGCACCCGGATACGTCCGGCGCGCGGAGAGACGAGGGGGGCTAGGGTTAGGGTAGAATGATCCGGAATTTTCGAGGGAAGGCTAGTTTTATAGGTAGGAGGAGCTAGGAGAGTCCAAATGAGGTGCGGTTTTCGGCCACGCGATCGTGATTGAACGCTCTAGATGATGGAGCAGGGTTAGGTGGGTTTTGGGCCAAATTGGAGGGATGTTGGGCTGCAACAGACATGAGGCCTTTTCGGTCCCTCGGTTAACCGTTGGAGTATCAAATGAAGTCCAAATGATACAAAACTTGACAGGCGGTCTATCGGTAGTAAACCAAGGCCACTTGGCAAGTCTCGGTCCAATCCGGAAATGTTTAATCCCCACACACGAAAGAAAGCTAGAAGTGACCACCGGGGGAGAATGATAATGGTTAACCGTTGGAGTATCAAACGAAGTCCAAATGATACAAACCTTGACAGGCGGTCTATCGGTAGTAAACCAAGGCCGCTTGGCAAGTCTCGGTCCAATCCGGAAATGTTTAATCCCCACACACGAAAGAAAGCTAGAAGTGACCACCGGGGGAGAATGAAGCGCCGGAATGCAAAACGGACAATGGGGAATATGCTCGAATGCATGAGACGGACACGTATGCAAATCCAATGCGCGCGATGACATGATATGTGATGCATGACAACGATAACAACACACGGAGAAAAAAACCCAAACCCGAGAAAATAAAATAACTTAACACCGGAAACGTCAAGAGTTGGAGTACAAATTGGGAAAGTCATATCCAGGGTGTTACAATTACAGCGGGGAGAAGAGGTGTTACACCGCTGCATAGAGGGGGAGAAAGTTGGTGTTGACGGTAGCAAGATTGTTAATGTAGATCGTTGTCCCGATCGTTGCCCCGGCGGCACTTCGGTGCCACCGGAAGCAAGGGGGAGAGAGTCGCCCTCCTTCTTCTTCCTTGGCCTCCCCCCCCCCTGAGGGAGTCCTGGACTAAGGGATCCTCGGACGTCCGGCCTGTTGGACATGGGTCAGACTATTGGGCCGTGAAGATACAAGATGGAAGACTTTCTCCCGTGTCCGGATAGGACTCTTCTTTGCGTGGACGGCAAGCCAGGCAGCCGGATATACTATTTCCTTTCTGTATAACCCTAGTCCCCTTCGTTGCCAATATAAACTGGAGGGTTTAGTCTGTAAAGACAATCATAATCAGATAGGCTAGACTTCTAGGGTTTTAGCCATTATGATCTCGTGGTAGATCAACACTTGTAACCCCCATACTCATCAATATTAATCTAGCAGGACGTAGGGTTTTACCTCCATAGAGAGGGCTCAAACCTGGGTAAATATTGTGTTCCATGTCTCCTGTTACCATCAACCTCAGACGCACAGTTCGGGACCCCCTACCCGACATCCGCCGGTTTTGACACTGACATTGGTGTTTTCATTGAGAGTTCCACTGTGACGTCGAAGTCAAGGTTGATGGCTTGCCTTGTGATCAAGGACAACATCACCGCCAATGGAGCCCTGGCCTCAGACCAAACCCTCCGGTTGGGTGGCTTTATCATGACCGCCCGTTCGGCCGGTGAGCCGACGATGACTTCTCGGGTCATCAAAAATCACCTCCGGATTGACTCCGAGTACTCTAGACAGATGGATCCGACAGAATTATCGTCCTTGAATGAACTCCTGGATCGCGTCGCTGCCCTGGGGGTTGCCACAGACTACGGTCGGATTGGGCTCAAACCCGATGAGATAGAAATCAAATCTCCATCGGTCACCCACCAAATAGCGGTAGTGGAGGAGCAAAACAACAATTCTCCCTCTATACTAAGGACGAACTATGATCGGATCCCAGAGCTCGTAGAGTCGTACACCTGTCAACGAAACGACATGCCTTGTCCTCCGAGCTTGGAGTCAGACGGTAGACCTGAAAAGTCGGCCGATCTCCCGGAATCCGAACTACTAAGCTCGGAAATTTCTCAAACTCCAGAGCCCAAATTGGGTCAGATTTCAGATTTAAATCCACCCACCCACCCAGATATACGTGATCTCACCTACCTACGATAGCAGTCTCAGGAAATAGTCCATCACTTTTGGGACAGATTCCTCCTTGTCAAGAACAAGATCAAAGATTGCCGCGACAAAGATGAGATCTCAATATTGTGTAGTAATTGTACGGATGAAGGAATCCTCAACGCTATCAACCGCCGTCATGTATTACACTTCGCCGATTTAACAACCATAGTACAGAAGTACTGCACAATGGAAAGCGCCTAAAAAACTCAGGCAGCCCGTTGGGAGCCGCGAGCTCCCACTCAACCTTTCGTCTGGACAAAAAGGAGGCACCCTCGAGAGGCGCCCAACACAGCAGTAAAGAAATCCAAACCCATTACGGGGCGCGGAACCATTCTGGAAGGATGGCTCGATAGGCCGTGCAAAATACACAAAACACCGGATACCATACCTACCCACAGCCTTAGAGCATGTTGGATACTCCGGCAAGTGGCCAAGAGTGGCGAGGATATCCTCACCAAACATACCTCAGAACAATTCCCCCCGGAACATGACGACTACAGAGTATTGACAGTCTTCGAGACTTTCGCTTCAAACAATCGGCGCAAGAGGGCACTCCGCGACCTTGCCGAAGTCTGCCAAATCACAACAATAAATCCTTGGAACGACACGGCCATAACTTTCAATGCCAGTGATGAACCAAAAGCCCGGTCAGTCCGAGCGGCAGCGGCCTTGGTCCTCAATCCAAATGTGGACGGTTTCCGACTTACCAAACTGCTCATGGACGACGGCAGCGGGTTAAACCTCAACTACAAGGATACACTTAGTAAGATGGACATAGACAAGAGCCGTATTGAGCAAAGTAACACGACCTTCCGAGGAATTATTCCCAGCCGGGAGGCACGATGCGCGGGAAAAATCACACTTGATGTGGTATTCGGCACACCGGATAACTACCAATCCGAAGAAATAACCTTCAAACTGGCCCCTTTCAACAGTGGATACCACGCCCTGTTGGGGCAAGACGCATTCACACGCTTTCAAGCCATACCTCATTATGGGTACATGAAGCTCAAAATGCCCGGACCCAACGGTATTATCACTCTTGCAAGTGATCCGGATATAGCCCTCCGTGCCTAAAACAAAACAGCCTCCCTGGCCCTCGAGGCACTCTCTGAGGCACTCTCCGCGCCGAAAAGAATTAAACGCTCTGCGCTCAACGGTGGATAGGGACGACATAATCCTCGACAAGCGCTCTAAATCCACCTCCTTCAAACCAGCAGATGAAATAGTCAAATTTCAAGTCCACCTGACGGACCCAAAGAAAACAGCCTCCATCGGTGCACAGCTGGACTCAATGGTGGACGCCGCACTACGAGCATTCCTACACAAGAATTGGGACATATTCGCCTGGCACCATTCTGATATGCCAGGAATCCCACGCAGATTGGCTGATCTCAGCCTCAATATATTGAAGGGATACAAGCCAGTTAAGCAAACACTGCGAAGCTTTTCCGAACCCAAACGACAAGCCATGGGGGAGGAGCTAGCCAAGCTAATCGAGGCCGGATTCATCAGACAAATAAAACATCCGGGCTGGCTAGCAAACCTGGTGATGGTGCCAAAGAAGGATAAATCCTGGCGCCTGTGCCTCGATTTCAAAGACCTCAACAAAGCTAGCCCTAAGGATCCATTCACGCTCCCCCGCATCGGTCAAATTATTGACGCCACTGCAAGACACGACTCACTATGTTTCCTTGACGCATATTCCGGATACCAGCAAATTAAAATGAAGGAATCTGAACAAGCCACAACGGCGTTTATTACCCCATACGGGCCTTTCTGCTTCAACACTATGTCCTTTGGGCTCAAAAATGCCGGTGCCACCTACCAACGCATGATTCAAACATGCCTGGAGAAAAAAAATCGGTAAAACCGTTGAAGCATATGTGGACGACGTTGTCATCAAGACTAAGTGCATCGAATCATTAATAGATAACTTATGCCTCACACTCGACAATCTCCGTACATATGACATTAAGCTCAATCCGGAAAAATGTGTATTCGGTGTCCCCTCGGGAAAACTACTGGGCTTCATTGTTTCTAGTAGAGGAATCGAGGCAAACCCAACCAAAATCCGAGCTTTATCACAATTAGCTACACCAACAGACCTTAAACAGGTCCAAAATCTAGCTGGATGCGTGGCAACTTTAAGCCGCTTTATCTCCAGACTATGAGAAAAAGCATTGCCACTTTATCGGCTCCTCCGACGCACCGATCACTTCGAGTGGATAGATGCAGCAATGGCCGGATTGGAAGAAATAAAGGCTCTTTTAGCAAGCAACCCAATCCTAGCCACGCCAAGCGCCAATGAAACAATGCTATTATACATATCTGCAACACACCAGGTGGTGAGCGCAGTACTCGTCGTCGAACGAGAAGAGGACGTACATAAATTCCCGCTCCAAAAGCCGATATACTACATATCCACCGTCCTAACTCCATGCAAATCCCGGTACCCTCATTATCAAAAGATAGCATACGCGGTCTTCATGGCATCCCGGAAGCTATGACACTATTTCCAAGAGTGCTCGATCACAGTGGCTTCCGAAGTTCCACTGAACAACATAATAAACAATCACGACGCAATAGGCTAGATAGCCAAGTGGGCCATTGAGCTCCTTCCATTCGATATAACATATAAGCAACGTCGGGCCATCAAATCCCAAGTACTGGCAGACTTCATCGCCAAATGGATAGAAGCCGAACTCCCTAAAGACTACGGCACATATTCCCACTGCGTCATGCATTTTGATGGTTCCAAAATGCTGGCAGGATTAGGGGCAGGCATTGTCAACATCCCCCACTTGAGATATAGTTCAGTACATAATCCAAATACTATACACAGACTCCAACAATGCAGCCGAATATGAGGCTTTACTGCATGGTCTTCGGATGGCTGTCTCCATGGGCATACAATGCCTAGAAGTGCGCGGGGACTCGAACCTCGCGATATCTCAAATAAATGGAGATTATGATGCCAAGGATCCGAAGATGGCGGCATACCGCAACGCCGTTCTTAAAATATCGGCTCGGTTCGAGGGGCTCGAGTTTCACTATGTGGCTCGAGAGAGTAATCAAGCGGCGGACGTCCTTGCTCGCATGGGCGCCAAGCGCGACCCCGTCCCACCTAACATCTTCCTGGAAAGGCTTTTTCAGCCATCCGTGGTGTGGCAAGGGGAGAGCGGCAACGTCAGTCCGGACCCGACCATAACCCCAGATGCCGAACACACCGACATCATCGGAGGCTCAGCCACCGAAACAACACCATCGACCCACCTTGTAATGGCAGTCATTGCCCCATGGATCGAACCATTCTTGGCCTACTTCAATAGGCAAGATCTCCATGAGGATCAGAATGAGGCCCGCCGCATTGTTCGGCGTTCGAAAGCCTACAAGGTCCATGAAGGAGAACTCTACAAGAAAAGCACTACCAGAGTGCTTCAAAGATGTATCTCTGAGGAGGAGGGGCGGCAGCTTTTGGCTGAAATTCATGCCGGTCTCGGTGGTCACCACGCCGCAGCTGGGCCCTTGTAAGCAAGGCCTTCCGCACAGGTTTCTACTGGCCGATGGCCCGAGAAGATGCACAGGACCTTGTCCAACGTTGCGTCGGATGCCAGCTTTTCGCCAACCAAAGCCATATGCCACCCATTGCTCTACAAACAATCTGCATCACTTGGCCTTTCGCGGTCTGGGGGCTTGACTTTGTTGGACCACTTAAAGGACGCATCCATAAGAAAAAATATCTGCTAGTTATGGTAGATAAGTTCATTAAGTGGATAGAGGCCAAACTAGTTAAAACGGCCGAAGCCGGAATAGTAATAGACTTTATATCCAGTGTTCTACACCATTACAGTGTTCCACACAACATCATCACCGACAACAGCTCTAAATTTATAGCCGATGAGGTGAAAACTGGTGTGCTAATCTCGGCATTAAGCTTGATCACGCCTCCGTATATCATCCGCAAACAAACGGTCAAGTCGAACGAGCCAATGGTCTTATTATGAGCGGCATCAAACCCAGACTAGTGCGGTCTTTAAAAGAATCAAACAAGCACTGGGTTGAGGAGCTCGACTCCGAACTCTGGGGGCTGCGGACCACGCCCAATCACACTACCGGATACACACCTTTCTTCATGGTGTACGGCGCAAAGGTTGTGTTACCCTGCGACATTATTCATGACTCACCTCGAGTGCGCATGTACGAAGAGAGAGAGAGGCCGAGGTCGATCGGCGTGACAGCTTAGGTTCCTTGGAGGAGGAGTGTGACGTCGCAAAAGCCCGTTCCGCATTTTATCAACAGCAGGCCCGCAGATATCAAAGCAGAGAAGTACGGGCCAAGACTTACAATGTTGGCGAACTTGTTCTATGCCTCGTGGAGAAGAAAAAGGACAAACTCAAGCCCAAGTGGGAGGGTCCCTTCATCATTGACAAAGTTCTCACTGGGGGAGCGTACTGATACGTCCATTTTGCATCATGCTTTTATATCAATATTTATTGCATTATGGGCTGTTGATTTACATTATGTCACAATACTTATGGCTATTCTCTCTTATTTTACTAGGTTTACATAACGAGGGAGAATGCCGGCAGCTAGAATTCTGGGCTGGAAAAGGAGCAAATATTAGAGACCTATTCTGCACAACTCCAAAAGTCCTGAAATTCCACGGAATATCTTATAATAAATAATGGAAAATCCTCACCAAAGATGAAGACCAGGGGGCCCACACCCTGTCCACGGGGGTGGGGCGCCCCCCTAGGGCGGGCCCCCTACCTCGTGGGCCCCCTGGTGGCTCTCCGATGACCATCTTCTGCCATATGAAGTCTTTCGTCGAGAAAAAAAGAAGAAGCAACCTTTCAGGACGAAACTCCACCGCCATGAGGCGGAACCAATCTAGGGCTCTGGCAGAGCTGTTCTGCCGGGGAAACTTCCCTCCCGGAGGGGTAAATCATCGCCATCGTCATCACCAACGCTCCTCTCATCGGGAGAGGGCAATCTCCATCAACATCTTCACCAGCACCATCTCATCTCAAAAACCTAGTTCATCTCTTGTATCCAATTCTTGTCTCCAAGTCCGGGATTGGTGCTAGTAGGTTGCTAGTACTGTTGATTACTCCTTGTAGTTGATGCTAGTTGGTTTATTTGGTGGAAGATCATATGTTCAGATCCTTTATGCATATTATTACCCCTCTGATTATGAACATGAACATGCTTTGCGAGTAGTTACGTTTGTCCTGAGGACAAGGGACAAGTCTTGCTATTAGTAGTCATGTGAATTTGGTATTCGTTCGATATTTTGATGAGATGTATGTTGTCTAGCCTCTAGTGGTGTTATGTGAACGTCGACTACATAACACTTCACCATTATTTGGGCCTAGAGGAAGGCATTGGGAAGTAATAAGTGGATGATGGGTTGCTAGAGTGACAGAAGCTTAAACCCTAGTTTATGTGTTGCTTCGTAAGGGGCAGATTTGGATCCATATGTTTCATGCTATGGTTAGGTTTACCTTAATACTTTTGTTGTAGTTGCGGATGCTTGCAATAGAGGTTAATCATAAGTGGGATGCTTGTTCAAGTAAGAACAGCACCCAAGCACCGGTCCACCCACATTTCAAATTATCGAAGTACCGAACGCGAATCATATGAACGTGATGAAAACTAGCTTGACGATATTCCCATGGGTCCTCGGGAGCGCTTTTCCTTATATAAGAGTTTGTCCAGGCTTATCCTTTGCTACAAAAAGGATTGGGACACCTTGCTGCACTTTATTTACTTTTGTTACTTGTTGCTCATTACAAATTATCTTATCACAAAACTATCTGTTACCACTTATTTTTAGTACTTGTGGAGAATACCTTGCTAAAAACCGCTTATCATTTCCTTCTGCTCCTCGTTGGGTTCGACACTCTTACTTATCGAAAGGACTACGATAGATCCCCTATACTTGTGGGTCATCAAGACTCTTTTCTGGCGCCGTTTCCGGGGAGTGAAGCGCCTTTGGTAGGTGGAATTTGGTAAGGAAAAATTTATATAGTGTGCTGAAATTTGTTGTCACCTGTTACTATGGAAAGTAATTCTCTGAGGGGCTTGTTCGGGGTATCTTCACCCCGACCAGTAGAGCAAAGAGTTGCTCCTCAACCTACTGAACTTATTGAAAATGAAATTCCTTTTGATTTTCCTTGGTATGATAGAAAAACTGCTAGCTAATCCTTTTACAGGAGATGGAACAAAGCATCCTGATCAACACCTAATATATGTGGATGAAGTATGTGGATTATTTAGGCTTGCAGGTATACCCGATGATGTTGCTAAGAAGAAGGTCTTCCCTTTATCTTTGAAGGGAGACGCATTGACATGGTATAAGCTATGTGATGATACGAGATCATGGAACTATAGAAGATTGAAATTGGAATTTCATCAAAAGTATTACCGTATGCATCTTGTTCATCGTGATCGCAATTATATATATAATTTTTGGCCTCGCAAAGGAGAAAGCATCGCTCAAGCTTGGGGGAGGCTTAAATCAATGTTATATTCATGCCCCAATCATGAGCTCCCAAGAGAAACAATTCTTCAAAAAAATTATGCTCGGCTTTCTGAAAATAATCGCACCATGCTCGATACTTCTTGTGCTGGCTCTTTTATGATGAAGACTATTGGATTTAGATGGGATTTATTGGATAGAATTAAACGCAAATCTGAAGATTGGGATCTCGACGAAGGTAAGGAGTCAAGTATGACACCTAAGTTTGATTGTGTTAAATCTTTTATGGATACCAATATTTTCTGTAAGTTTAGCACTAAATATGGACTTGATTCTGAGATAGTAGCCTCTTTCTGTGAATCTTTTGCTACTTATGTTGATCTCCCTAAGGAGAAGTGGTTTAAATATCATCCTCCCATAGAAGTAAAAGTAGCTGCACCAATTAAAGTTGAAGAAAAGACTGTCACTTATAATGATCCTATTGTTCCTACTTGTTATGCTGAGAAACCACCTTTCCCTGTTAGGATAAAGGATCATGCTAAATCTTCAACTGTGGTTCGTAAAAGCAATATTAAAACATATACACCTGCCGAGTAAGTTAAAGTTCAACCTAATATTGCTATTGTTAAAGATCTCTTGTCTGATAATATAGATGGGCATGTTATTTACTTCTGTAATGAAATTGCTAGAATTGCTAAACCCTGTGATACAGATAAACCTAGACCTGTGGTAGGCATGCATGTTATCTCTACTACCTAAAAGAATCGTAAGGTTCCGTCTCCCCTCTTACGTGCCCCACCCCTTCGTCCGGTCCTCTCCCACACCTAGAGCGATTTCCCTCTCCTCCCGATCAATCAATATTTGGCAATTCATTCAATTCACGGATGGCAATCAATTCATCAGATCAATCACGGACGGCAATCTATCATATTCCTTCCTTTAACCATTCTCTCTACCTCGATCCCATCTTCTCGATCCTCTCCTTCATTCACTCCTGTTAGCCGCCACCCGCCAGAGGCCCAACCCTCCCTTTCTCGCCTCGCTTAACTAGATCCAACATTGGCGCGTCAAGTCGGTCGTGGTGGAGAGAGAGGGGGCCATCCTGAGTAGAGGAGAAGCCCCCGTTGGGGGAAGGAGAGGATGCGGGAGGCGGGCCGCTGGCCGTGGTAGAAGTCCGCCTGCTCTTCATGCAGCGATGCAGCCACGGTGCGTGACCACTAACCACGCACAGGTGTGTGTTGCGGCGCCGATGCACGTACGCCCTTGCTCGCTCGAACGAAGGCGGCGGGGAGCGGAGGTAATATGTGTGCATTGCTCGATCTGGTAAGAAGATGGGTAGATGTGGCACTAACAGAACGACGTGACGCTGGTGGGGATACCTGCGTGAGAGATGCAATTTTACCCACGCTACTGCCGCTGTTCGTATGCTGGTGCTGCTACACCGCTGCTTCTGTTCGTGCTAAGAGTTGATATTGATCAAGGAGAGAGAGAGAGATGTGATTGTTTATGGTACCCTGCTGTTGCTGCTGCTATTATTCAGTAGAGTGGAGTTAGCACTTGAGCACCAATTACTCTTCCTCATAAAAGGAAGTTTAATACTTATTTACGAATTAGAGTTAGTAATTCATGCTGCGTGGTAACTACTTTTATAGTTTGAAATATTAATGTGCTTTACAAGCTTCGTACTCCATCGATACGATGCAGCTCATGTGCAGGATACAAAATATTCACCTAGAGAAAACAATTTCTTTTGCTGCCGGGATATATTCTGTAATGGATCTACAGCTAGGATGCATATGCATTTCCCAGCTAGATTCATTTTCTCTCATGGTGCTGCTGATATCTTTGAGAAATGAGATAACAAGATGTTATCATGGTATGATCCACCTCAATTTTGCATAGATATAATTTCAATTTTTGGCAACTATTCTGCTAAAACAATTTTATGTGGTAGCCTGCATGAGTTTTTCAATAAAATTACCGAAGATTTAAACCTCGAGAATACTTTTCTCTTGTAGCTTTTCAACTTATGGAATAATATGCAATACGAATTAAGGGACCTTGAAATATCATGTAATGAGAAATATCTGGTACAACTAACTTTTGGTTTAGCATGTCTATTAACATTTGCCTCTTCTCCTATTTGAAAAAGGATGGATATAGACATTATGATCTACACCATATATAAAAAGGATGCTGGGCAACAAGACATGGATATAGAGGTTGTTTGGATTGCGCCAGCGTTGGCCCTGCCAATCATGGGCACGCCAATTAATAGGCGAACGATTTGGCCGCCCCTGTCCTGCTAAAAAATTGGCGGGGATTTGAACTAGGGTGGCTAGGGAAGGCTGGGCGCACCAATTCTTTGGTGGCAATCCAAACAGGCATGTAAGGCCTGGTCAACGCCAATTTTTGGGGTGGGCGTGTGAGGGCGTCGATCCAAACAACCCCATAGATATTGCTAGAAGCCACCAAAGAAATTTTACAGGACATGAGAAGATGGTGTGCACTATCTTCTAGTAGACTTTCCTCACCAATTGGCTTGCACATTTCTGTTTTTATGTTACATTACTTGAACTTGTTCAGTATCCCAACATTAGTAAAGCATTTGCCATACATTCTTACTGAGGATCATGCATTTGCTCTTTTCTCAATCATGTGATGTTTGAACAGTCCATTTCGTATCTTTTGAAGGGAGGTAGAAGCTAGGATACATAGTGCCTGCTAGAGTGAGATAAAGTAGGAGGAATAGCTTATTTGGAGGAAACATTATGGAAAATTCTTAAATTCATCTGCATTAGCAACTCTTGAGAAAGTAGGAGCGAGAAATGATTTAATGGTAAAAATAAGTCAACAATGCGGCCTGATGTGCCCTAAAGTTATATGTTAGAACAACCAAAATGTGCCATAAAGATATACATGATAGAATAACTAGATCGTATACTCCCGTAGCAACGCACGGGCAATTACCCTAGTTTCTGTTAAAATAGGAGATCATTGTTATCATGGCTTATGTAATATGGGTGCTAGTGCTAGTGCAATACCTATTGACTTATACAAAGAAATTATGCATGACATTGCACCTGTTGAGTTAGAAGAAATTGATGTCACTATTAAACTTGCTAATAGAGATACTATTTCACCAATGGGAATTGTTAGAGATGTTGAAGTCTTGTGTGGGAAAACTAAATATCTTGCTGATTTTCTTGTTCTTGGTTTCCCACAAGATAGCTTTTGTCCCATTATATTTGGTAGACCCTTCTTAAATATTGTTAATGCTACCATAGATTGCACAAGGGATGTTGTTACTGTCGGTTTAGATGATATGACTCATGAACTTAATTTCTCTAAATTTAGTAAACAACACCGTGAAGAAGAATTGCCTAGTAAGGATGAAATTATTGGTCTTGCTTCTATTGCCGTACCTCCTAGTGATCCTTTAGAACAATATTTGCTAGACCATGAGAATGATATGTTTATGAATGAAAGAAGGGAAATAGATGAAGTATTCTTTAAACAGGAACCTATTTTGAAACACAATTTGCCTGTTGAAATCCTAGGGGATCCCCCTCCACCTAATGGTGATCCCGTGTTTGAGCTTAAACCGTTGCCTGATAATCTTAAATATGCTTATCTTGATGAAAAGAAGATATATCCTGTTATTATTAGTGCTAACCTTTCAGAGCATGAAGAAGAAAGATTATTGAAAACTCTGAAGAAGCACCGTGCTGCTATTGGATGTACTCTTGATGATCTTAAGGGCATTAGTCCCACTCTATGTCAACATAAAATAAATTTGGAAGCAGATGCCAAACCAGTTTGTGATCCTCAACGACGTCTGAATCCTAAAATGAAAGAAGTGGTAAGAAAAGAAATACTAAAGCTTCTAGAGGCAGGTATAATTTATCCCGTTGCTGATAGTCAGTGGCTAAGTCCTGTTCATTGTGTCCCTAAGAAGGGAGGTATTATTGTTGTTCCTAATGATAAAGATGAATTGATTCCACAAAGAATTACTATAGGTTATAGGATGGTAATTGATTTCCGCAAATTAAATAAGGCTACTAAGAAAGATCATTACCCCTTACCTTTTATCGATCAAATGCTAGAAATATTATGCAAACATACACATTATTGCTTTCTTGATGGTTATTCTGGTTTCTCTCAAATACCTGTGTCGGCTAAAGATCAATCAAAGACTACTTTTACATGCCCTTTTGGTACTTTTGCTTATAGACGTATGCATTTTGGTTTATGTAATGCACCTGCTACCTTTCAAAGATGCATGATGGCTATATTCTCTGATTTTTGTGAAAAGATTTGTGAGGTTTTCATGGACGACTTTTCCGTCTATGGATCTTCTTTTGATGATTGCTTGAGCAATCTTGATCGAGTTTTGCAGAGATGTGAAGAAACTAATCTTGTCTTGAATTGGGAAAAGTGCCACTTTATGGTTAATGAAGGTATTGTCTTGGGGCATAAAGTTTCTGAAAGAGGTATTGAAGTTGATAAAGCCAAGGTTGATGCTATTGAAAAGATGCCATGTCCCAAGGACATCAAAGGTATAAGAAGTTTCCTTGGTCATGCCGGATTTTATAGGAGGTTCATTAAGGACTTCTCAAAAATTTCTCGGCCTCTGACTAATTTATTACAAAAAGATATACCATTTGTCTTTGATGATGATTGTGTAGAAGCATTTGAAATACTTAAGAAAGCATTAGTCTCTGCACCTATTGTTCAGCCACCTGATTGGAATTTACCCTTTGAAATTATGTGTGATGCTAGCGATTATGTTGTAGGTGCTGTTCTAGGGCAAAGAGTTGATAAGAAATTAAATGTTATCCATTATGCTAGTAATACTCTAGACAATGCTCAAAGAAATTATGCTACTACTAAAAAAGAACTTTTAGCAGTTTTATTTGCTTGTGATAAGTTCAGACCTTATATTGTTGATTCTAAAGTAACTATCCACAATGATCATGCTGCTATTAAATATCTTATGGAGAAGAAAGATGCTAAACCTAGACTTATTAGATGGGTTCTCTTGCTACAAGAATTTGATTTCTATATTGTTGATAGAAAAGGAACTGAGAACCCTGTTGCAGACAACTAATCTAGGTTAGAGGATGTTCTTGATGACCTACTACCTATTGATGATAGCTTTCCTGATGAACAATTAAATGTCATAAGTACTTCTCGTAGTATTCCTTGGTATGCTGATTATGCTAATTACATTGTTGCTAAATTCATACCACCTAGCTTCACATACCAACAAAATAAAAGGTTTTTCTATGATTTGAGACATTACTTTTGGGATGACCCACATCTTTATAAAGAAGGAGTAGATGGTGTTATTAGACGTTGTGTACCTGAGGGTGAACAGGAACAGATCCTACGCAAGTGCCACTCGGAAACTTATGGAGGACACCACGCGGGAGATAGAACTGCACATAAGGTATTGCAATCCAGTTTTTATTGGCCTACTCTCTTCAAGGATGCCCGTAAGTTTGTCCTATCTTGTGATAAATGTCAAAGAATTAGTAATATTAGGAGACGTCAAGAAATTCCTATGAATTATTCACTTGTTATTGAACCATTTGATGTTTGGGGCCTTGATTATATGGGACCTTTTCCTGCCTCTAATGGACATACACATATTTTAGTTGTTGTTGATTACGTTACTAAGTGGGTAGAAGCTATTCCAACTAGCAGTGTTGATCATAACACTTCTATTAAAATGCTTAAAGAAGTTATTTTTCCGAGGTTTGGAGTCCCTAGATATTTAATGACTGATGGTGGTTCACATTTTATTCATGGTGCTTTCCGTAAAATGCTTGCTAAATATGACGTCAATCATAGAATTGCATCTTCGTATCACCCATAGTCTAGTGGTAAAGTAGAATTGAGTAATAGAGAACTCAAATTAATTTTGCAAAAGATTGTCAATAGGTCTAGAAAGAATTGGTCCAAGAAACTTGATGATGCATTATGGGCCTATAGAACTGCATATAAAAATCCTATGGGTATGTCTCCGTATAAAATGGTATATGGAAAAGCATGTCACTTACCTCTCGAACTAGAATATAAGGCATATTGGGCTATTAAAGAGCTCAACTATGATTTCAAACTTGCCGGTGAGAAGAGGTTATTTGATATTAGCTCACTTGATGAATGGAGAACCCAAGCTTATGAAAATGCCAAGTTGTTTAAAGAAAAAGTTAAAAGATGGCATGACAAAAGGATACAAAAGCATGAGTTTAATGTAGGTGATTATGTATTGCTATACAACTCTCGTTTAAGATTTTTTGCAGGGAAACTTCTCTCTAAATGGGAAGGCTCCTATGTTATCGAGGAGGTCTATCGTTCCGGTGCCATAAAAATCAACAACTTCGAAGGCACAAATCTGAAGGTGGTAAATGGTCAAAGAATCAAACATTATATCTAAGGTGATCCCATAAATGTTGAAACCAATATTATTGAAACCGTAACCCCGGAGGAATACATAAGGGACACTTTCCAGAATGTTTCAGACTCCGAAAAGGAATAAGTATGTGGTACGGTAAGTAAACCGATTCCAAAACAATTTTTAAGGCAATATTTCTCTGTTTTGGAATATTTAGAAAAATAGAAAAATTAGTAGCAGTTCAAGAAGGACACGAGGGTGGAGGGCGTGCCCAACCCCCCTGGACGCGCCCCCTACCTCGTGAGCAGCTCGTGTGCCTTCCGGACTCTGTTTTCTTGCATGATACGTATTTTGGTCTGTACAAATTCACTATATATTCTCCCGAAGGTTTTGACTCCCGTATCGCGCAAATATCCTATGTCTTTGTTTGAAGCTGTTACTGTTGCAGATTAGAGCAAGATGTCTTCTCAAGAGTCAGTCGGGGAGAGACGGGTATCTAATCCGGCATCGGAACCAAGGGCAAACAGCGACCCTGACCACTTTGGGACAACAACGGAGGAAGAGATGGAGGCTGACTTAATGAGCATAGATGCCATGGAGGATCAAGAAGTCACCTCTCGCTTCCGAGTTGTGTTCACGATGGGCGGACTACATAGCTCGGCTATTCCAAACTCGGTTACACCTTCCAATGCTAGATTTCTTTCTTATGAAAATATGAAGAGGAGTGTCACTTGTTCTCTCGCAGCTATAAAACACCCTTGGGTTCAAGGAGCCTTAGCCGTTACAGGAAAGCTTCGTAAGGAAACAATGGACCTTAACCAGCAAGTCAACAAGCTCGAGGAGGAAAATCGTATCCTGAGAGGAATCATCACCAAGAATATTACACCAACAACAAAGAAGGAAATATAATCACATGGGTATGGGCACTCCCCTTGGCAACAGCCAAGCTTGGGGGAGGTGCCCCGGTATCGTATCACAATCAAAACTCCTATCTTTACCGTTTTCCTTAGTTCAATCCTATTAGTAGTATTTTGATCTAGTAGAATAAAGTTTATGGCATGATCTAGTTTTGAGTTTTGCCTTATGATTTCTCTATGTAATCGAGTCCGTGAGCTATATAATAAAGATTAGTGTTGATTCGAGGGCTTGATTTTCTTGCTATGATCTTGGGTGAATAAAAGAAAAGACAAAAAGAATAAGAAGAAACAAAAGTTCGTATTAATCTTATTGAGAGTAATGATTTCACATAGGAAGAGTATGATGATTTAAAAGTTGTTGGGAGTTGGCAGACATAGCTTTGGTCATCGTTGCAATTAATAGGAACTAATAAGGAAAGAGAGGTTTCACATATAAATATATTATCATTGACATCTTTTATGATTGGGAGCACTCATTAAAATATGACATGCTAAAGAGTTGATATTGGACAAGGAAGACAACGTGATGAGTTATGTTTTCTTATATCTGAGATAAAGTATGTTGTCATGGATCCTCCAACATGTTGAGCTTGCCTTTCCCCCACTTGCTAGCCAAATTCTCAACACCAAGTAGAGATACTACTTGTGCTTCCAAATACCCTTAAACCAGTTTTGCCATGAGAGTCCACCATATCTACCTATGGATTGAGTAAGATCCTTCAAGTAAGTTCTCATCGGTGCAAAGCAATAAAAATTGCTCTAAATATGTATGATCGATTGGCATGGGAGAAATAAGCTTTATACGATCTTGTGATGTGGAAGTAATAAAAGTGACGGACTGCATAATAAAGGTTCATGTCACAAGGGGCAATATAAAGTGATGTTCTTTTGCATTAAGATTTTGTGCATCCAACCATAAAAGCGCATGGCAACCTCTGCTTCCCTCTGCGAAGGGCCTATCTTTTATTATTATCTTCTACCTTATGTAAGAGTCATGGTGATCTTCACCTTTCCTTTTTCATTTTATCCTTTGGCAAGCCCAGCATTTTGGAAAGAACCTAATATATATATATATATATATCTAATTGGATGTAGGGGGGCATGAGTTATTATTGTTGACATTACCCTCGAGGTAAAAGGTTGTGGGGCGAAACTATAAGCCCCTATCTTTCCCTGTGTCCGATTAAAACTCCGTAACCACAAGTATTGCATGAGTGTTAGCAATTATGAAGGACTAGATGATAGTTGAGTATGTGGACTTGCTTTTTAGCTCTGACATACACTCTTTCTAATATTATGATAAATTGCAATTGCTTCAATGACTGAGGTTATAATTTGTTGGTTCTCAATAAGGTTTCTGAATCATACCTTTGCATTGTGAATAGATCATCACTTGAACATAAGTAATCATATGACAATATCTATATATGTTGCTGTTAAGAGAATAATCATGATGCCTTCATGTCCATATTTTATTTTTATCGACGCCTCTACCTCTAAACATGGGTACATATTTATTGTTATCGGCTTTTGCTTGAGGACAAGCGAGGTCTAAGCTTGGGGGAGTTCATACGTCCATTTTGCATCATGCTTTTATATCAATATTTATTGCATTATGGGCTGTTATTTCACATTATGTCACAATACTTATGGCTATTCTCTCTTATTTTACAAGGTTTACATAAGGAGGGAGAATGCCGGTAGCTGGAATTCTGGGCTGGAAAAGGAGCAAATATTAGAGACCTATTCTGCACAACTCCAAAAGTCCTGAAACTCCACAGAATATCTTATAATAAATAATGGAAAATCCTCGCCAAAGATGAAGACCAGGGGGCCCACACCCTATCCACGAGGGTGGGGGGCGCCCCCTACCTCATGGGCCCCCTGGTGGCTCTCCGATGACCATCTTCTGCTATATGAAGTCTTTCGTCGAGAAAAAAAGAACAAGCAACCTTTCGGGATGAAACTCCGCCGCCACGAGGCGGAACCAATCTAGGGCTCCGACAGAGCTGTTGTGCCGGGGAAACTTCCCTCCCGAAGGGGGAAATCATCGCCATCGTCATCACCAACACTCCTCTCATCGGGAGAGGGCAATCTCCATTAACATCTTCACCAACACCATCTCATCTCAAAACCCTAGTTCATCTCTTGTATCCAATTCTTGTCTCCAAGTCCGGGATTGGTGCTAGTAGGTTGCTTGTAGTGTTGATTACTCCTTGTAGTTGATGCTAGTTGGTTTATTTGGTGGAAGATCATATGTTAAGATCCTTTATGCAAATTATTACCCCTCTGATTATGAACATGAATATGCTTTGTGAGTAGTTACGTTTGTTCCTGAGGACAAGGGAGAAGTCTTGCTATTAGTAGTCATGTGAATTTGGTATTCGTTCGATATTTTGATGAGATGTATGTTGTCTAGCCTCTAGTGGTGTTATGTGAACGTCGACTACATAACACTTCACCATTATTTGGGCCTAGAGGAAGGCATTGGGAAGTAATAAGTAGATGATGGGTTGCTAGAGTGACAGAAGCTTAAACCCTAGTTTATGTGTTGCTTCGTAAGGGGCTGATTTGGATCCATATGTTTCATGCTATGGTTAGGTTTACCTTAATACTTTTGTTGTAGTTGCGGATGCTTGCAATAGAGGTTAATCATAAGTGGGATGCTTGTTCAAGTAAGAATAGCACCCAAGCACCGGTCTACCAACATATCAAATTATCAAAGTACCGAATGCGAATCATATGAACGTGATGAAAACTAGCTTGACGATATTCCCATGTGTCCTCGGGAGCGCTTTTCCTTATATAAGAGTTTTTCCAGGATTGTCCTTTGCTACAAAAGGATTGGGCCACCTTTCTGCACTTTATTTACTTTTGTTACTTGTTGCTCGTTACAAATTATCTTATCACAAAACTATCTATTACCACTTATTTCAGTACTTGCGGAGAATACCTTGCTGAAAACCGCTTATCATTTCCTTCTACTCCTCCTTGGGTTCGACACTCTTACTTGTCAAAAGGACTACGATAGATTCCCTATACTTGTGGGTCATCACGTACCGCCTACGTGACGCATCTCACAGTCACCTAGAGCCGAACCCCTGGAACGTGGCCAGACTCCGAAGATTCTATGCCTAGTGCCGAACTCTTTGTTTGTTTCCTTCTACCTATTATTTCCAATACTTTTTTCCTCTCTTTTCGCCTTTTTCTTTTTTAGCTTTAAAGCTCTTCGTGCGGCTCAACCGTGCACCTGTGACATACACATACTCAAATATGTACGTCCATTATACCTAGGGGCTTCTTTAACAGAAGCTTATTATTGATATTTTCCAAGCATCAAGCTCGCCACATATGTGTGTTCTCCTCATATGTACCTTTTCTTCGCCATTATATGCATCTATATGACTTAAGTTTTAGCCAAGCTGGGTTGCCTGGCTCCTGTGCTTATGCCCTACATTCACGTTAGTTCGGCTAGGGCATAAAGGGAGCACCTCTGCGATAGTTACTATCGGGTCTTCCGGATGTGTACCTCAGAGTGGGTGAAGCCGAAAGCTAGCATTCTTAAGGGAATATTCGGTCGGCAGACTAAAGATGTTTTTTCATTCACCCCATGGTGAGCACCCCAGATGTTACGAACACTGCAATTTCTGCGAATCACAGTTTGGACATGCACATTAACACATGACTACCCAGGGAAAGGTACCCTTAACGGAACTATTCTCTCTGGAAGATGTTTCTTACAATCACAATGTAATATAAATAGCTAGCCGGATACAACTTGTCTGTTCAAGCAACTATGACCCCTACGCCTAGTTTCCATGCATACCCTGGTCTATATTTTGCCGCTCAGGTATTCGGAAACACTCCGCACCTTCGGGTCTAGAGGTCGAAACGAAAAGGTCTGCCATGACAATCGTTTCACAAATCCGACTAGGGACAAATATGTCAAGGAAAGTACATTGTCAATTAGACTCAAATACCTCATCTATACCGTCCAATAGGTTATCTAACTTGCAATCCTGTTCCGAATATCGGGCGGCTACTTCGACTTGGTCATATACCAAACTAACAGGAATCTCCTTTCCATCTGACCCTAGAGGTTCGACCTGAGCCATATGATTCGGGTCAAGCTTGGTATACCATGTTTTCATCATGGCCCAGGCTTCTCGAGCACCTTCCCGGCAGGCCGATATCTTCAATAAGCGAAAGAGCCGCCGCGCTCCCCTCAATAGCTCTATAAACTCCTCCATTTTTCCTGGAGGGGAGGCGGATGGACATAAAGCCTTGGCAACACTTCGCATCGCCTGCCGAGCTTGCTCGCGCACTTGCGACAACTCTTCCAGCAGATCTCCCGCGAATCTGGACACCTCCTATTCGAGACGGCCAGTTAGCATACCTACAGGCATAAATCTGATAGTCCCTTTCATTTCCGAATTACATGGAGATAAGTTTGACCACATACTAAATATGCCGCCTCGAAGCCTCTTATTTTCCTTCACGGAGTCAGACAGCTGGGCCCGTACATCTTTTAGTTCCTCGCCCAGTTGGGTATTGGAATCCTGGAGCTTTTTTTTCTCCTCCACGACTCGTGTTAGCACACGCTCGCCCATGGCTAGTAATTTTTTGGCTTCTCGTTCTCCCCTTTGAGCGGCTTTCAGTTGCTCTTGCAGTTGATCTGATGATCCTATTAAGAGGTGAGCAATCGAGTTAGCATTATTGGTATACCATTATGTTTTCTCGATTGAGTGGAACATTACCAGGTGGCGCCTTCTTGGATTTCTGCAGTTCGGCATTGGCAGCAGTTAGTTGGGTCCGATAATTTTCTAGTTCCTGAGATAACAGGCTATTCTTCTCCATAAGTACCTGGTTATACAATGATCCTTCAGTCAGTTGGATCAACTGCTTCAAGTCTCGGGGGCTACTGGTATATAACTATCAGATTGCTACAATATAAACTTACCCGCATATCTTTTAGATACTGGTTCGTGGCTCTTACAAGCCCATCCCGAGCAGCTCGGACATACGCATCGGCGAGCCGAAGGCATCAAATGCCTCCTTTGGAAAGCCGGGGTCACGGAGAGCGGCCCTCTGACTGTTGGGTTTCGTAGTAATTTCAAAAAAATTCCTACGCACACGCAAGATCATGTGATGCATAGCAACGAGAGGGGAGAGTGTTGTCTACGTACCCAACGCAGACCGACTGCGGAAGCGCTGACACGACGTAGAGGAAGTAGTCGTACGTCTTCACGATCCAACCGATCAAGCACCGAAACTACGGCACCTCCGAGTTCGAGCACACGTTCAGCTCGATGACAATCCCCGGACTCCGATCCAGCAAAGTGTCGAGGAAGAGTTCCGTCAGCACGACGGCGTGGTGACGATCTTGATGTACTACAGCAGCAGGGCTTCGCCTAAACTCCGCTACAGTATTATCGAGGAATATGGTGGCAGGGGGCACCGCACACGGCTAAGGAATAGATCACGTGGATCAACTTGTGTGTCTAGAGGTGCCCCCTGCCTCTGTATATAAAGGAGTAGAGGGGGGGAGGCTGGCCGGCCAAGGAGGAGGGCGTAGGAGAGTCCTACTCCCTCTGGGAGTAGGATTCCCCCCCCCCCCCAATCCTAGTCGGAATAGGATTCGCGGAGGGGGAAAAGAGGAGGAGGGGGCCGACCACCTCTCCTAGTCCTAATAGGACTAGGGGAAGGGGGAGGCGCGCAGCCCATCTAGGGCAGCCCCTTCTCTTTTCCACTAAGGCCCACTATGGCCCATATAGCTCCCGGGGGGTTCCGGTAACCCTCCCAGTATTCCGGTAAAATCCCGATTTCACCCGGAACACTTCCGATATCCAAACATAGGCTTCCAATATATCAATCTTTACGTCTCGACCATTTCGAGACTCCTCGTCATGTCCGTGATCACATCCGGGACTCTGAACAACCTTCGGTACATCAAAATGCATAAACTCATAATATAACTGTCATCGTAACCTTAAGCGTGCGGACCCTACGGGAGTTCCATAATCTCATAGTCATAGGAACATGTATAAGTCATGAAGAAAGCAATAGAAACATACTAAACGATTGGGTGCTAAGCTAATGGAATGGGTCATGTCAATCAGATCATTCAACTAATGATGTGACCTCGTTAATCAAATAACAACTCATTGTTCATGGTCAGGAAACATAACCATCTTTGATTAACGAGCTAGTCAAGTAGAGGCATACTAGTGACACTTTGTTTGTCTATGTATTCACACATGTATTATGTTTCCGTTTAATACAATTCTAGCATGAATAATAAACATTTATCATGCTTATAAGGAAATAAATAATAACTTTATTATTGCCTCTAGGGCATATTTTCCTTCAGTCTCCCACTTGCACTAAAGTCAATAATCTAGATTACACTGTAATGAATCTAACACCCATGGAGCCTTGGTGCTGATCATGTTTTGCTCGTGGAAGAGGCTTAGTCAACGGGTCTGCAACATTCAGATCCGTATGTATCTTGCAAATCTCTATGTCTCCCACCTGGACTAGATCCCGGATGGAGTTGAAGCGTCTCTTGATGTGTTTGGTCCTTTTGTGAAATATGGATTCCTTTGCCAAGGCAATTGCACCAGTATTGTCACAAAAGATTTTTATTGGACCCGATGCATTAGGTATAACACCTAGATTGGATATGAACTCCTTCATCCAGACTCCTTCGTTCGCTGCTTCCGAAGCAGCTATGTACTCCGCTTCACATGTAGATCCCGCTACGACGCTTTGTTTAGAACTGCACCAACTGACAGCTCCACCGTTTAATGTAAACACGTATCCGGTTTGCGATTTAGAATCGTCCGGATCAGTGTCAAAGCTTGCATCAACGTAACCTTTTATGGTGAGCTCTTTGTCACCTCCATATACGAGAAACATATCCTTAGTCCTTTTCAGGTATTTCAGGATGTTCTTGACCGCTGTCCAGTGATCCACTCCTGGATTACTTTGGTACCTCCCTGCTAAACTTATAGCAAGGCACACATCAGGTCTGGTACACAGCATTGCATACACGATAGATCCTATGGCTGATGCATAGGGAACATCTTTCGTATTCTCTCTACCTTCTGCAGTGGTCGGGCATTGAGTCTTACTCAACTTCACGCCTTGTAACACAGGCACGAACCCTTTCTTTGCTCGATCCATTTTGAACTTCTTCAAAATTTTGTCAAGGTATGTGCTTTGTGAAAGTCCAATTAAGCGTCTTGATCTATCTCTATAGATCTTAATGCCTAATATGTAAGCAGCTTCACCGAGGTCTTTCATTGAAAAACTTTTATTCAAGTATCCCTTTATGCTATCCAGAAATTCTATATCATTTCCAATCAGCAATATGTCATCCACATATAATATCAGAAATGGTACAGAGCTCCCACTCACTTTCTTGTAAATACAGGCTTCTCCGAAAGTCTGTATAAAACCAAATGCTTTGATCACACTATCAAAACGTTTATTCCAACTCCGAGAGGCTTGCACCAGTCCATAAATGGATCGCTGGAGCTTGCACACTTTGTTAGCTCCCTTTGGATCGACAAAACCTTTCGGTTGCATCATATACAACTCTTCTTCCAGAAATCCATTTAGGAATGCAGTTTTGACATCTATCTGCCAAATTTCATAATCATAAAATGCGGCAATCGCTAACATGATTCGGACGGACTTAAGTATCGCTACGGGTGAGAAGGTCTCATCGTTGTCAATCCCTTGAACTTGCCAAAAACCTTTTGCGACAAGTCGAGCTTTGTAGACAGTAACATTACCATCAGCGTCAGTCTTCTTCTTAAAGATCCTTTATTTTCAATTGCTTGCCGATCATCGGGCAAGTCAACCAAAGTCCATACTTTGTTCTCATACATGGATCCCATCTCAGATTTCATGGCTTCAAGCCACTTTGTGGAATCTGGGCTCACCATCGCTTCTTCATAGTTCGTAGGTTCATCATGATCTAGTAGCATGACTTGCAGAACAGGATTACCATACCATTCTGGTGCGGATCTTGCTCTGGTTGATCTACGAGGTTCAGTAGTATCTTGATCTGAAGTTTCATGATCATTATCATTGGCTTCCTCACTAACTGGTGTAGGTGTCACTGAAACAGTTTTCTGTGATGTACTACTTTCCAGTAAGGGAGCAGGTACAGTTACCTCATCAAGTTCTACTTTCCTCCCACTCACTTCTTTTGAGAGAAACTCCTTCTCTAGAAAGGATCCATTCTTGGCAACGAATGTCTTGCCTTCGAATCTGTGATAGAAGGTGTACCCAACAGTTTCCTTTGGGTATCCTATGAAGACACATTTCTCCGATTCGGGTTCGAGCTTATCAGGTTGAAGCTTTTTCACATAAGCATCGCAGCCCCAAACTTTAAGAAACGACAACTTTGGTTTCTTGCCAAACCACAGTTCATAAGGCGTCGTCTCAACGGATTTTGATGGTGCCCTATTTAACGTGAATGCGGCCGTCTCTAGAGCATAACCCCAAAACGATAGCGGTAAATCAGTAAGAGACATCATAGATCGCACCATATCCAGTAAAGTACGATTACGACGTTCGGACACACCATTACGCTGTGGTGTTCCAGGTGGCGTGAGTTGCGAAACTATTCCACAATTTTTCAAATGTACACCAAACTCGTAACTCAAATATTCTCCTCCACGATCAGATCGTAGAAACTTTAATTTCTTGTTACGATGATTTTCAACTTCACACTGAAATTCTTTGAACTTTTCAAATGTTTCAGACTTATGTTTCCTTAAGTAGATATACCCATATCTGCTTAAATCATCTGTGAAGGTGAGAAAATAACGATATCCGCCACGAGCCTCAATATTCATCGGACCACATACATCGGTATGTATGATTTCCAACAAATCCGTTGCTCTCTCCATAGTACCGGAGAACGGTGTTTTAGTAATCTTGCCCATGAGGCACGGTTCGCAAGTACCAAGTGATTCATAATCAAGTGGTTCCAAAAGTCCATCAGTATGGAGTTTCTTCATGCGTTTTATACCGATATGACCTAAACGATAGTGCCACAAATAAGTTGCACTTTCATTATCAACTCTGCATCTTTTGGCTTCAACATTATGAATATGTGTATTACTACTATCGAGATTCATTAAGAATAGACCACTCTTCAAGGGTGCATGACCATAAAAGATATTACTCATATAAATAGAACAACCATTATTCTCTGATTTAAATGAATAACCGTCTCGCATTAAACAAGATCCAGATATAATGTTCATGCTCAACGCTGGCACCAAATAACAATTATTTAGGTCTAATATTAATCCCAAAGGTAGATGTAGAGGTAGCGTGCCGACCGCGATCACATCGACTTTGGAACCGTTTCCCACGCGCATCGTCACCTCGTCCTTTGCCAGTGCCCGCTTATTCCGTAGTCCCTGTTTCGAGTTGCAAATATTAGCAACGGAACCAGTATCAAATCCCCAGGTGCTACTGCGAGCTCTAGTAAGGTACACATCAATAACATGTATATCACATATACCCTTGTTCACCTTGCCATCCTTCTTATCCGCCAAATATTTGGGGCAGTTCCGCTTCCAGTGACCAGTCTTCTTGCAGTAGAAGCACTCAATTTCAGGCTTAGGTCCAGACTTGGGTTTCTTCTCCTGAGCAGCAACTTGTTTGCTGTTCTTCTTGAAGTTCCCTTTCTTCTTCCCTTTGCCCTTTTTCTTGAAACTAGTGGTCTTGTTAACCATCAACACTTGATGCTCCTTCTTGATTTCTACCTCCGCAGCTTTCAGCATTGCGAAGAGCTCGGGAATAGTCTTGTTCACCCCTTGCATATTATAGTTCATCACGAAGCTCTTGTAGCTTGGTGGCAGTGATTGGAGAATTCTGTCAATGACGCAATCATCTGGAAGATTAACTCCCAATTGAATCAAGTGATTATTATACCCAGACATTTTGAGTATATGCTCACTGACAGAACTGTTCTCCTCCATCTTGCAGCTATAGAACTTATTGGAGACTTCATATCTCTCAATCCGGGCATTTGCTTGAAATATTAACTTCAACTCCTGGAACATCTCATATGCTCCATGACGTTCAAAACGTCGTTGAAGTCCCGATTCTAAGCCGTAAAGCATGGCACACTGAACTATCGAGTAGTCATCAGCTTTGCTCTGCTAGACGTTCATAACATCTGGTGTTGCTCCAGCAGCAGGCCTGGCACCTAGCGGTGCTTCCAGGACGTAATTCTTCTGAGCAGCAATGAGGATAATCCTCAAGTTACGGACCCAGTCCGTATAATTGCTACCATCATCTTTCAACTTTGCTTTCTCAAGGAACGCATTAAAATTCAACGGAACAACAGCACGAGCCATCTATCTACAATCAACATAAACAAGCAAGATACTATCAGGGACTAAGTTCATGATAAATTTAAGTTCAATTAATCATATTACTAAAGAACTCCCACTTAGATAGACATCCCTCTAATCTTCTAAGTGATTACGTGATCCAAATCAACTAAACCATAACCGATCATCATGTGAGATGGAGTAGTTTTCAATGGTGAACATCGTTTATGTTGATCATATCTACTATATGATTCACGCTCGACCTTTCGGTCTCCGTGTTCCGAGGCCATATCTGCATATGCTAGGCTCGTCAAGTGTAACCTGAGTATTCTGCTTGTGCAAAAACTGGCTTGCACCCGTTGTAGATGGACGTAGAGCTTATCACACCCGATCATCACGTGGTGTCTGGGCACGACGAACTTTGGCAACGGTGCATACTCAGGGAGAACACTTCTTGATAATTTTAGTGAGAGATCATCTTATAATGCTACTGTCAATCAAAGCAAGATAAGATGCATAAAAGGATAAACATCACATGCAATCAATTTAAGTGATATGATATGGCCATCATCTTGTGCTTGTGATCTCCATCTCCGAAGCACTGTCATGATCACCATCGTCACCGGCGCGACACCTTGATCTCCATCGTAGCATCGTTGTCGTCTCGCCAATCTTATGCTTCCACGACTATCACTACCGTTTAGTAATAAAGTAAAGCATTACATCGCGATTGCATTGCATACAAATAAAGTGACAACCATATGGCTCCTGCCAGTTGCCGATAACTTGGTTACAAAACATGATCATCTCATACAATAAAATTCTGCATCATGCGTTGACCATATCACATCACAACATGCCCTGCAAAACCAAGTTAGACGTCCTCTACTTTGTTGTTGCAAGTTTTACGTGGCTGCTACGGGCTTAAGTAAGAACCAATCTCACCTACGCATCAAAACCACAACGATAGTTTGTCAAATAGACTCCGTTTTAACCTTCGGAAGGACCGGGCGTAGCCATACTTGGTTCAACTAAAGTCGGAGAGACAGTCGCCCGCAAGCCATCTATGTGCAAAGCACGTCGAGGGAACCGGTCTCGCGTAAGCGTACGCGTAAGGTTGGTCTGGGTCGTCTCGTCCAACAATACCGCCGAACCAAAGTATGACATGTTGGTAGGCAGTATGACTTGTATCGTCCACAACTCACTTGTGTTCTACTCGTGCATATACAATCAACATAAATAACCTAGGCTCAGATGCCGCTGTTGGGTTTTGTAGTAATTTCAAAAAATTTCTTACGCACACGCAAGATCATGTGATGCATAGCAATGAGAGGGGAGAGTGTTGTCTACGTACCCAACAGAGACCGACTGCGGAAGCGCTGACACGACGTAGAGGAAGTAGTCGTACGTCTTCACGATCCAACCGATCAAGCACCGAAACTACGGCACCTCCGAGTTCGAGCACACGTTCAGCTCGATGACGATCCCCGGACTCCGATCCAGCAAAGTGTCGGGGAAGAGTTCCGTCAGCACGACGGCGTGGTGACGATCTTGATGTACTACAGCAGCAGGGCTTCGCCTAAACTCCGCTACAGTATTATCGAGGATATGGTGGCAGGGGGCACCGCACACGGCTAAGGAATAGATCACGTGGATCAACTTGTGTGTCTAGAGGTGCCCCCTGCCTCCGTATATAAAGGAGTAGAGGGGGGAGGCTGGCCGGCCAAGGAGGAGGGCGCAGGAGAGTCCTACTCCCTCTAGGAGTAGGATTCCCCCCCCCAATCCTAGTCGGAATAGGATTCGCGGAGGGGGAAAAGAGGAGGAGGGGGCCGGCCACCTCTCCTAGTCCTAATAGGACTAGGGGAAGGGGGAGGCGCGCAGCCCATCTAGGGCAGCCCCTTCTCTTTTCCACTAAGGCCCACTATGGCCCATATAGCTCCCGGGGGGTTCCGGTAACCCTCCCGGTATTCCGGTAAAATCCCGATTTCACCCGGAACACTTCCGATATCCAAACATAGGCTTCCAATATATCAATCTTTACGTCTCGACCATTTCGAGACTCCTCGTCATGTCCGTGATCACATCCGGGACTCCGAACAACCTTCGGTACATCAAAATGCATAAACTCATAATATAACTGTCATCGTAACCTTAAGCGTGCGGACCCTACGGGTTCGAGAACAATGTAGACATGACCGAGACACGTCTCCGGTCAATAACCAATAGCGCGACCTGGATGCCCATATGGGCTCCTACATATTCTACGAAGATCTTTATCGGTCAGACCGCATAACAACATACGTGGTTCCCTTTGTCATCGGTATGTTACTTGCCCGAGATTCGATCGTCGGTATCCAATACCTAGTTCAATCTCGTTACCGGCAAGTCTCTTTACTCGTTCCGTAATACATCATCTCACAACTAACATATTAGTTGTAATGCTTGCAAGGCTTATGTGATGTGTATTATCGAGAGGGCCCAGAGATACCTCTCCGACAATCGGAGTGACAAATCCTAATCTCGAAATACGCCAACCCAACATCTACCTTTGGAGACACCTGTAATGCTCCTTTATAATCACCTAGTTACGTTGTGACGTTTGGTAGCACCCAAAGTGTTCCTCCGGTAAACGGGAGTTGCATAATCTCATAGTCATAGGAACATGTATAAGTCATGAAGAAAGCAATAGCAACATACTAAACGATCGGGTGCTAAGCTAATGGAATGGGTCATGTCAATCAGATCATTCAACTAATGATGTGACCTCGTTAATCAAATAACAACTCATTGTTCATGGTCAGGAAACATAACCATCTTTGATTAACGAGCTAGTCAAGTAGAGGCATACTAGTGACACTTTGTTTGTCTATGTATTCACACATGTATTATGTTTCCGGTTAATACAATTCTAGCATGAATAATAAACATTTATCATGCTTATAAGGAAATAAATAATAACTTTATTATTGCCTCTAGGGCATATTTCCTTCACTGACGATGATGATTCATGGCGCTCTCCACTTCAGAGTTCGTGACGGACATATTGCCCGAATCCTCCGTGGAAGGACAGTTCGGCGCCACTCCCGTGTTAGCCCCCGTCCTTAGGGCGGGATCCGGAACCTGACTAGTGGAGGCACGACCGGCAGGATCCCCGGACATAGTATGGCAGACACTTTTCCTGATAGAATGCGGTGAATGGCATCATGATATGATGTGGTGATCTGAAGATGGATTCTTCAAAAGAAAGCCTTACCTCTTTGACGAGGGTTCTGCCATATTATTATTTGCCTTCCTTTTCGAAGATGTGCTCAGTGCGGGCTCCGCTCTCCTCGGAGACGCTTCTGGTGCACGTTGTGACGCTGAGCGCCTCCCCTTTGGAACACGAAATAGTGCGGTGGGCGAGGCATACTAAGGAACCTCTTTCAAAGAAGGTGTCTTTTAAATTACTTACATACGAAGCAGGAAGGAGGCCAGGGTAATCGACGATGATGGGTACTTCTGTACCATCATAACTCGTCTGATGGAATACTCCATCCTCGAGCTCCACAAATATGTCCGGATCTTCTTCGGATCCGGGGTCAAGGTCCCAGTTGTGACCCTCTGGCTGGGGGGGGCTATGGATCCCCTCGATAGCCTTCCCCCATTTCTGTTGCGAGGGGATAGGTTATTGTCCATCAAAAATGATTCAGGGAGAAGAGTAAAATGGTGGGATCGAAGCTTACCCAGCTAGGAGGATTATACATGGAAAATCCATCTCGGTATTGGAGATTAGTGAACTCCTCCTTCTCCCCTTTGTATAGTTCAGCCAATATTTTGGCCAAAGCGGCTGGGGCTTTCGGACCCTTCCGACCTCAGTGTGAGGCGTCATCTTCCCCGTTGTAGTGCCACATGGGAAGCCTTATATTTGGAGTGGTTGGGCCCCCCGCAAAATGGAGATCGCCATTACCTCGATTATTGACAATCTGGATTGGGCAAGCGTCTTAATCTTTCCCATCAACTGTTTGACTTCTACGCTATCCTCCTCCTCAAGGCTCTGAGGACGCCAGCTGTGGCGTTTCTTCAACGGCGCACTTGAAAATTTGGGGAGGCCCATTCGGACTGGATCAGGAAGAGCGAAATCATCAATATAGAACCATTCGGAAGGCCACTCTTCGGAAGCCTTCTTGGGCGTGCCGGACAGGTATTCGGTCCCGGCGATACGCCACACTTCGGCTCCTCACACTTCGAATATTGACCCCCTTGATTACGAGGGACGAAGCAGAACCGTTTTCTCCATAATTCAAAATGGGCCTCACAGCCTAGGAATAGCTCGCATAGAGCAACATAACCAGCGATGTGCAGGACGGAGGCGGGGGTGAAACTGCGCAGTTGGATACCATAATACTCCAGAAGTACTCGGAGGAAGGGATGGATTGGAAATCCGACGCCTCTTAGCAAGAAGGGAATGAAGCATACTCGTTCCCCCTGGACGGATTGGGGATGTTCTCCGCCTGAGCCCCGCCGTTGAAGGGCGTCAATCCTGCTCGGACGGGTACTAGATCCGCGGGAGGAAGAAATCCCTGTTTCTGCAGCTTCGTCAGCTGACCATGAGATACGGAACATCTCTCCCAATCACCCTTTTCGGGGCCGTGGGGACGAGAGGAAGAGCTGGGAGTGCTAGCCATGTTGGGGTGGTTTCGCTTTGCGAGCTTTGGGGATTTTTTCGCAAGGTGTGGAGTGGATCTGAGATCTATTCTCTTTAAATAGGCACCTCTCTGGTATGGTCAGGGTGGTATGTGCAAAAATGCCCCGACCTCTCGTATTCGCTCGCCACATGGAAGCTAAAGTTAGGAGCACGTGGAAGCCAATGAGCGCGACATTAAATGGAAAAGCCGAATACAACTCTTTAAGTCAGGGACTTTGAAGTAATCGGAGGGGGAACCCGCCTTGCAATGCTGAAGACAATCTGCGCGCCGGACACCTCGTCATTGAAGTCTGGTTCGGGGGCTACTGAGGGAGTCCTGGACTAAGGGGTCCTCGGGCGTCCGGCCTTTTGGACATGAGCCGGACTATTGGGCCGTGAAGATACAAGATGGAAGACTTTCTCCCTTGTCCGGATAGGACTCTTCTTTGCGTGGACGGCAAGCCAGGAGGCCGGGTATACTATTTCCTTTCTATGTAACCGACTTTGTATAGCCGTAGTCCCCTCTGGTGCCTATATAAACTGGAGGGTTTAGTCTGTAAAGACAATCATAATCAGATAGGCTAGACTTCTAGGGTTTTAGCCATTACAATCTCTTGGTAGATCAACTCTTGTAACCCCCATACTCATCAATATTAATCTAGCACGATGTAGGGTTTTACCTCCATCGAGAGGGCCCGAACCTGGGTAAACATTGTGTTCCCTGTCTGCTGTTACCATCAACCTCAGACGCACAGTTTGGGACCCCCTACTCGAGATCCGCCTGTTTTGACACCGACACCCCCTAGATGGGAGGAGAGTTCCCCCTCTGGTCCATGGTCTCCATGGCATGGGAGGGGCGAGAGCCCCTCTGAGATTGGATCTCCCTCTCTGTTCTCTTCTGTTTCGCGTTCCCCAGATCTGGCCGAAAACCATTTATTATATTCTCGGAGATCCGTAATTCCGATTGCGCTGAGATTTTAACACGATTTTTTTGAATATAAGCTTCCTTGCGCCCGAAGTAGAGGTCCAACCGACGTACGAGGTGGGCACAACCCACCACCACGTGCCAGGGGCCTCTAGCGCGCCCTGGTGTCTTGTGCCCTGTGTGGGCCTCCGTTTGCGGTGATTCCAACTCTCAAAAATTACATATATTCCAAAACAATTCTCCATAAATTTTTATTGCATTTGGACTTCGTTTAATATGGATACTCTGCGATACAAAAAGCATGCAGAAAACAGGAACTGACACTGGGCACTGGATCAATAGGTTAGTCCAATAAATCATATAAAAAGTTGCCAAAAGTATGTAAAACTTGTATAATATTGGCATGAAACAATCAAAAATTATAGATACAACGGATACGTATCAACATCCCCAAGCTTAGTTCTTGCTCGTCCTCAAGTAGGTAAATGATAAAAAGATAATTTTTGATGTGGAATGCTACCTAGCATAAACTTGATCATATACCTAATCATGGCATGAATATTAAGACATAAGTGATTCAAAGCAATAGTCTATAATTTGACATAAAGATATCAATACTCAGGCAGCCCAACAAACAATCATGTCTTTCAAAATATCAATGCTAAAGAAAGCTATCCCTACAAAATCATATAGTCTTGTCATGCTCTGTCTTCTTAACACAAAGTATTTATCATGCACAACCCCGATGACAAGCCGAGTAATTGGTTCATACTATTTAACGTGCTTCAGCTTTTTCAACTCTCACGCAATACATGTGCGCAAGACATGGATATAGCACTACGGGTGGAATAGAGTATAATAAGAGGTGTAAATATAGAGAAGACAAAAAAGTAGAAAGTCTCACATCGATGCGGCTCACCAACCGGCTCTGGAGATGCCCATCAATTGATATCAATGTGAGGAGTAGGGATTTCCATGCAACGGATGCACTAAGAGATATAAGTGTATGAAAACTAAGTGGGTGTGCATCTAATCCTATAATGAGATATTCCCACTAGTATATGAAAGTGACAACATAGGAGACTCTCCATATGAAAAACATGGTGCTACTTTGAAGCACAAGTGTGGTAAAGAATACTAACAATGCCCCTTCTCTCTTTGTTTATTTATTATTATTATTATTTCTTTTTCTTTGTTTTCCTTATTTTTTTCTTTTTCTTTCTTTTTTTCTTTTTTCTTTTCTTTTTTTCTCTCATTGTCCGGATTCTCATCCCGACTTGTGGGGGAATCATAGTCTCGATCATCCTTTCCTCGCTGGGGCACAGCTCTAAAAATGAATAATGATCATCACACTTCTATTTACTTATAACTCAAAAGAAATAATAATTACAACTCGATACCTATGACAAAATATGACTCTATATGAATGCCTCTGGTATGTACCAGGATGTGCAATGATCTAGCGTAACATGTATGAAAAATAATGAACGGTGGTTGAGCCACAACAACTATGTCAGCTATATGATCATGCAAAGCAATATGACAATGAATGCTCAAGTCATCAAACGGAAGTGGTGGAAGTTGCATGGCAATATATCTCGGAATGGCCATGGAAAAGCCATAATAGGTAGGTATGGTGGTTGTTTTGAGGAAGATATAATAAGGCTTATGTGTGATAGAGCGTATCATATCACGGGGTTACGATGCACCTGCGAAGCTTGCACCACGTCTCGATGTGAGAAAGGGCAATGAATGGTACCGTAGAGGCTAGAAAATTGCGGAAAGGTAAGAGTGCGTATAATCCATGGACTCACATTAGTCATAAAGAACTCATATACTTATTGCAAAAGTTTATTAGCCCTCGAAGCAAAGTATTACTATGCATGCCCCTAGGGGGGTAGATTGGTAGGAAAAGACCATCGCTCGTCCCCGACCGCCACTAATAAGGAAGACAATCAATAATAAATTATGCTACAACATCATGGCATAACGAGAGACTATACATGCATGCTTCGGGAATCACAAATCTTAACACCAATATTGTTACTAAACACAACCGTTTACTAGTACCTCCCACATATTCCATCTCCATATTGCAAAACTATTGCAAGGAATCAAACATATCATATTCAGTGATCCATAAGTTTTATGTAGGATTTTATGACTAACCATGAAATTGACCAATTCCTTTTGACTCTCTAAATAGATATAAGTGAAGCATGAGAGCTTAATTCTTTCTACAAAAGACCATGCTCTAACAAATATAAGTGAATCAAAAGAGCATTCCTCAAATAACGGTTTTCTATGTGAAGAGAAACAAGCAATCCACACTTCAAATGATATAAGTGAAGCACATGAAGCATTCTATAAAGCCATACTCAAAAGATATAAGTGAAGTGGAATGAGCATTCTATAAATCAACCATGGACTATCTCATACCAGCATGGTGCATCAAATAAAAGTGAAAACTAAATGCAAAAGATGCTCCAAGATTTGCACATATCACGTGAACGAAACGAAACCGAGAACATAGCGATACTTGTTAAAGAAAGATGGGATGCCTTCCAGGGCATCCCCAAGCTTAGATGCTTGAGTCTCCTTGAATATTTACTTGGGGTGCCTTGGGAATCCCCAAGCTTGATCTCTTGGCTCTCCTCCTTCTCCTCATATCAAGACCTCCTCGATCTTTGATCACTTCATCCAGACAAAACTCAACAGAAAGTTTGGTAAGATCCGTCAGTATAATAAAGCAAATCACTACTCTAAGTACTATTGAAAACCAATTCATATTTTGTTTTTGCATTGTAGCTACTGTAATATAACTTTTCCATGGCTTAATCCACTGATAGAAACCGATAGTTTCATCAAAACAAGCAAAACAATGCATCAAAAATAGAATCTGTCTTAAACAGGACAGTCTGTTGTAATATGAACATTCACCATACTTATGTTATTCCAATTTTTTTGAAAAAAAATAGGAAAAATAAAAAAATTATATATAAATACAGTTCAGAAAGTTTCAAAACCATTTGGCATTCCAGTAAAAAACGTAAAATCAAGCACTAGAGCCAAAGTTTCTGTTTTGCACCGCACAAACCAACAAGCAATCTAAACATCCTAAGGCAAATATTGGCACATTATTTTTATAATACAATGGAATTGTACAAGGGGATAATTATTTTTGTTGAAAAGTTTCTGTAATTAAGATTCACAAAGTTTCCGTGAGCATGAACAAAAAGTTCATGGAGCTCCCCCACTTCAACAATGCTTGTCTCTTTCACATTCACTTTCCTTTCTGAAAAGTTTTGTGTTCCCCTCTATATTTTTTGTTTTTAAACTTTATAAAAGAACTCAACAGAAATAAATGACTCTCTAAAACTTTCGGGTTGTCTCCCTGGCATTAAGCTAGGCATAAAGTGCTCAAGTAATGGATCCACCCAGATCCCAAGGTATATCAAAGCCAATTTTAATTAGTGATGATTTGACATTTAGTAGTGAGCACAAAGAAACATATATCAAGAAATGACGAAGTCTAACTCTCTTCCTATGCATCGGCATTTCATACAAGAACAATTCATGCACATCAAGTAAAGGCCAATACATAGCATAAGTATTTTCTTGCAATTTTATCGTGTAGGAAACATAAAGAGGTGGAGATGTAGTTCCTCTCTCATAATATTTGCAAGTAGGAGCAGCAAGAACATGCATATTATATTCATCAAAATCATCACGTGCAATGGTAAAAGGCAACCCATCAATATAATCCTTAACAGGAGCAAACTTCTCCAATATAGTGTAGTTGGGAGAATTCAAAAAGATAATAGGACTATCATGTGTGGGTGCAATAGCAACAATTTCATGTTTAACATAAGGAACAATAGCAAGTTCATCTCCATAAGAATCATTTAAATTGGCATCATGGCCACAAACATAGCAAGCATCATCAAAAAGGGATATTTCAAACGAATCAACGGGATCATAGCAATTATCATGGGATTCATCCTTCAGTAAGAACGAAGGGAAATTAAACAATGTATGAGTTGAAGAGTTACTCTCACTAGAAGGTGGAGACAGGTGATCAATCCGGTCTTCCTCCATTTGTTCTTCGCTCTCATCATCATCTTTTTCATCCAATGAGCTCACAGTTTCATCAATTTCTTCTTCCATAGACTCCTGCAAAATATTAATCTTTTCTTGGACAGCGGAGTTATTCTCAATAAATACATCAATATCATAATTGTATTTGTAATTATCATAGCAATATTTAAGGATAGCAAGATTTTCAGGTCTATAAACTGAATCGTCAAAATCTTCAAACTTTTCAAACAAAGATTCAATTTCATAAGCACCTTAAAAGCAACAAATTCTTCTATTCGTTCCACATCATAGTAATCATATATACCATTAGCATAAGAAGTCGATGTTTCGTTATCATTAAATTCACATGAAAAGGGAAGATGCGGAGCATTCATCCTAGAGCAACAAGTATAATCATATCTCTGGCATAAATTCCAAGCATACCAATGCAACATATGAATTTGATCCCATAATAATTTCCCTTTATGAGCCAAGTGATAATCCCTAAAGTATTCACGTTGATCCAACGTTATTCCCATTATATAGTTGAATGGGGTTTTCTCAAGATTATCAAAGTAGTGCATAATATCTTTTACATAACAAGCATCGAGGGTTTTAGGAGGTTCCCCATCTCCATGAGTAGCAAGTACCGATAATTTTTTGGTGTTTTGTGTTCCATATCCATAACTAAAGATGGAGAACAACTTAGAACAGGAAATAAAAATTACATAGTGATAAAGCAAACAAGCACACACGAGAATATTCACCCCACACTATTGCTCCCTGGCAACGGCGCCATAAAAAGGTCTTGATAACCCACAAGTATAGGGGATCGTTTGTAGCCTTTTTCAATAAATAAGAGTGTCGAACCCAATGAGGAGCTAAAGGTAGAACAAATATTCCCTCAAGTTCTATCGACCATTGATACAACTCTACGCACGCTTGACGTTTGCTTTACCAGAAACAAGTATGAAACTATTTTGCAGGGATAAAACTATGAGTACTTTGCGAGAATAAAACTATGGATAAATTGCAAGGTAATAAAAGTGGGAAGCTTTTGTCAATAAGAAAGTCACCTGTCCCTAGGCAATCGATAACAAGTACCGGTAATCATTCTTGCAACTTTATATATGGGAGAGGCATGAGCTAACATACTTTCTCTACTTAGAGCATATGCACTTATGATTGGAACTCTAACAAGCATCCGCAACTACTAAAGATCATTAAGGTCGTGAAACCCAACCATAGCATTAAGTATCAAGTCCTCTTTACTCCCATACGCCATAACCCACCAACTCGGGTTTAAGTTTCTGTCGCTCTCGCAACCCACCGTAAGCAAATCATGAACATATTGCAACACCCTACAGTAGAGGGCCCTCATGTTTGCCTGAGAATGGAGGGCACGGTAGGAAAGCACCATAAATAAAATATACAATCATACCAACCAAGATCACGATTAACCCACAAGACAAAATGGATCTACTCAAACATCATAGGATAACCATAGATCATTGGGAAATAATATATGGAGTTGAGCACCATGTTTAATTAGAGATTACAGCTGGGAGAAGAGGTGTTACATCGCTGCATAAAGGGGGAGAAAGTTGGTGTTGACGGCAGCAAGATTGTTGATGTAGGTCGCCGTCCCGATCATTGCCCCGGCACCACTCCGGCGCCACCGGAAGCGAGGGGGAGAGAGCCCCCCTCCTTCTTCTTCTCCCTTGGCCTCCCCCTAGATGGGAGGAGAGTTCCCCCTCTGGTCCATGGTCTCCATGGCATGGGAGGGGCGAGAGCCCCTCCGAGATTGGATCTCCCTCTCTGTTCTCTTCTGTTTCACGTTCCCCAGATTTGGCCAAAAACCGTTTCTTATATCACCGGAGATCCGTAACTCCGATTGCGCTGAGATTTTAACATGATTTTTTTGATATAGGCTTCCTTGCGCCCGAAGTAGAGGTCCAACCGACGTACGAGCTGGGCACAACCCACCACCGCGCGCCAGGGGCCTCTAGCGCGCCCTGGTGTCTTGTGCCCTGTGTGGGCCTCCGTTTGCGGTGATTCCAACTCTCAAAAATCACATATATTCTAAAATAATTATCCATAAAATGTTATTGCATTTGGACTTCGTTTGATATGGATACTCTGCGATACAAAAAACATGCGGAAAACAGGAACTGGCATTGGGCACTGGATCAATAGGTTAATCCAATAAATCATATAAAAAGTTGCCAAAAGTAAGTAAAACTTGTATAATATTGGCATGAAACAATCAAAATTATAGATACGACGGATACGTATCATCACGTTAAATAGGGCGTCTAAATCCATTGAGACGACACCATATGAACTAAAGTTTGGCAAGAAACCTAAGTTGTCATTTCTTAAAGTTTGGGGTTGGGATGCTTATGTGAAAAAGTTTTAGCCTCATAAGCTCGAACCCAAATCGGAGAAGTGTGTCTTGATAGGATACCCGAAAGAAACTGTTGGGTACACCTTCTATCACAGATCTGAAGGCAAGATCCTTGTTGCTAAGAATGGATCCTTTCTAGGGAAGGAGTTTCTCTCGAAAGAAGTGAGTGGGAGGAAAGTAGAACTTGATGAGGTAATTGTACCTTCTCTCGAATTGGAAATTAGCTCATCACAGAAAATCCTACCCGTGATGCCTACACCAACTAGAGAGGAAGCTAATGATAACGATCATGAAACTTCAGATCAAGTTTGTGACGCCCGGATAATTAAGCTATAGTAACCCTTTACTAACATTGCCATGTCACCACTATTACTGTAGTTAAACTTGCGAAGATTCAAATCCCATTCAAATTGAAATTTAAAATGAAGGCAAAACATCAAAAGTTTTCAAACGTTAAAACTAAAATGTTCAAAATGTGACAAATAAATCCTAAGTCATAATGGTAGAGGAACCACATTTTTGTAGAAGGATTAAATGCACTAAAATGATTCAAATAGTAGCAAAAACAACTATTTAAACGCCTTTGGTATTTTATAAAATACTGAACTATTTTATATCAGGCTAAAACTTTTTACAGTAGTGGATTGTTCTAAAACATTATTTTAGGCGTTGTAGTCATATTTTACTAAACTAAAATTAATATGTAACTAAAATAAAACAGAAAGGAAAAATAACAACAAGTAAAACTAAAGGGAAAAAAGACCAAACCCTCCCCCGGGGCCAACCGGCCCAGCTGGCCACTGGGCTAGCCAGGCCGGCCCACCTACTGGCCTACTTAGGCCACGCTGCTCCCAGCCAAACCCTAACCAACCACCCGCACCCCACTCGCTCTCTCCCCCTCCCCTCGATCCAGTTCTGGATCGGGATCGGGCAGACGACCGCGCCCCGACGCCGGCTCACCACCCCATCGCCGCACTCCAACCGCCCCTGGCGCCGCCACCCGCCTGCGACGAACCCTTCTCCTTCGCCGCACGCCACCGGCCTCGCCTACCATCACCACGCTGCCGCCCGAGGACCTCTTCACCGTCACCTCCCCGCCTCGTACCGCCACGGCCTCGCCGGAGCTCCCTCACCATCGACTCCGTCCTCCTCGACCCCCACTGCCCGTACCCTACTCCCGCAGTGAGCTGCCGTCCCCCTTTCCTCTCCTCTCCTGACAGATCGAACGCGCACGCGTTGCGTCCCGTGCAGCCTCGCCCTTGCCATGCTGCTCACCGTCGCGGCCGCCCCCCCCCCCCTGCGGGCACCTAGCCGTGCTCGGGCGCGCTCACCGCACGCGCCGCCTGACCCCCTGCTGCCTGCTCGCGCGTGCCTCGTCCCCTGCTACTGCAGCTGCTTGCCCCGCGTTGTCGCCTGAACCGCGCCACCTCCGCCCCATCGCGCCGCGTCCCTCCTGTCGCCTCGCCTCCCGCCTTGGCTCCGCCGTGCCAGGCCGCGCCGGCGCCGCCCCTCACTTGTTGCCGGCTCCCGCGCTGCAGCTACGCCTGCTCGCCCCCCTCCCCCCGAGTTGGGCGCCAGCACGCCCAGCGCCCGTTCGGGCGACGCCCGCACCCAGCACCCGTAACCCGCATCGCCCCCACCCAGAGAACATTTTTATTAAAAAATAATAAAGAAAAAATATATATAATAATGATAAAATAATTAATTAATTAGAGAATTAATTAACTTAATTAATTTTGATTAATTAAACTAGTCAAATAACTAAACTAATTAAACTGTTAGGTAATTAGTTAATCAGTCAATGATAGTGCGGCCCACCCCCCCTAATTAATCCTGATTAGGTTAATTAATAGGTTTAATTAAAATGTGTCACTGACCAGTGGGACCCACTGGTCAGGTTGACTAGTCAACCCTTGCTGACTCCTGACGTCAGCATGACATCATGCTGATGCCATAAATCCAATTTTGAATTAAATTAAATAATTAATTAGATTCTAAAAATGATTTAAATCTTTTAAAAAATCATATAAAACAAACCGTAGCTCAGATGAAAATACTTTGTAGATGAAAGTTGCTCAGAACGATGAGATGAATCCGGATACGCAGCCCGTTCGTCCACCACACGCCCCTAGCATATCAAACTCGCAACTTTCCCCCTCCGGTTCCTCTGTCCAAAAACGCAGAACACCGGGAATACATTCCTGGATGTTCTCCCCCCTTCGCCGATATCACCTACTACCGCGATTGGGCACACCTAGCATCACGCTTTGTCATGTCATGCATCGTCATGCATTTGTTCGCATTGTATTTATTGTTTCTTCCCCCTCTTGTCTCGCTAGACTCACCTACTACCGCGATTGGGCACACCTAGCATCACGCTTTGTCATGTCATGCATCGTCATGCATTTGTTTGCATTGTATTTATTGTTTCTTCCCCCTCTTCTCTCGCTAGACACCGAGACCGACGCCGCTGCTACCCAGTACGACTACGGTGTTGACGACCTGTCCTTCTTGCCAGAGCAACCAGATATCGCCTATTCTTCTCTACTTTGCATTAGAGTAGTGTAGCATGTTGCTGCTTTCGATTAATCCTATTCTACTACATAGCCTGTCATTGTTGCTACGTTGTTACCCTTACCTGCTATCCTACTGCTTAGTATAGGATGCTAGTGTTCCATAGTGGCCTACACTTCTTGTCCGTCTACCATGCTATACTACTGGGCCGTGTTCACTTCGGGAGGTGATCACGGGCATATATATATACTTATACCTATATTACTTATGATACTGTTCGGAGATGGGGGCTGAAGGGGCAGGTGGCTCCATCCCGGTAGAGGTGGGCCTGGGTTCCCGACAGCCCCGACTGTTACATTTGTGGCAGAGCGACAGGGCAGGTTGAGACCGCTAGGAGAGAGGTGGGCCTGGCCCTGGTCGGCGTTCGCGATACTTAACACGCTTAACGAGATCTTGGTATTTGATCTAAGTCTGGCACTGGCCTATACGCACTAAACAACTACGCGGGGACAGTTATGGCACTCGACGTTCGTGGTATCAGCCAAAGCACTTTCGTGATGTCAAGCGACTGAGCGGCGCGCGCCGGATTGGAACGTAAGCCTGCTCTTGTATTAAGGTGGCTAGTTCTGCTTTCGGGCGCCCTCGCAACGTGCAGGTGTGCAATGGGCGATGGGCCCAGACCCCTGCGCCATAGGATTTAGACCGGCGAGCTGACCTCTCTGTTGTGCCTAGGTAGGTAGGTAGGGCTGCGACGTGTTGTTCTTCCGGGGCCGGGCATGACCCCGAAAAGTGTGTCCGGACAAAAGGGATCGAGCGTGTTGGGAAATGTGGTGCACCCCTGCAGGGAAGTTAATCTATTCGAATAGCCGTGATCTTCGGTAACAGGACGACTTGGAGTTGTACCTTGACCTTATGACAACTATAACCAAATACTTAGTAAAACACACCTTTCCATGTGCCAGATACAACCCGGTGATCGCTCTCTAATAGGGCGACGAGGAGAGGATCGTCGGGTAGGTTTATGCTATGCGATGCTACATGGAGGACTTCAATCTACTCTCTTCTACATGCTGCAAGATGGAGGCTGCCAGAAGCGTAGTCTTCAGCAAGATTAGCTATCCCCCTCTTATTCTGGCATTCTGCAGTTCAGTCCACCGATATGGCCCCTTTACACATATACCCATGCATATGTAGTGTAGCTCCTTGCTTGCGAGTACTTTGGATGAGTACTCACGGTTGCTTTCTCCTTCTTTTCCCCCTATCCCTTCTACCTAGTTGTCGTAACCAGATGTTGGAGCCCAGGATCCAGACGCCACTGTTGACAACGACTCCTACTATACCAGAGGTGCCTACTACTACATGCAGCCCGCTGACGACGACCAGTTGTAGTTAGGAGGATCCCAGGCAGGAGGCCTGCGCCTCTTTCGATTGTATCCCAGTTTGTGCTAGCCTTCTTAAGGCAAACTTGTTTAACTTATGTCTGTACTAAGATATTGTTGCTTCCGCTGACTCGTCTATGATCGAGCTCTTGTATTCGAGCCTTCGAGGCCCCTGGCTTGTAATATGATGCTTGTATGACTTATTTTATTTGTAGAGTTGTGTTGTGATATCTTCCCGTGAGTCCCTGATCTTGATCGTACATGTTTGCATGTATGATTAGTGTACAGTCAAATGAGGGTCGTCAGAAGTTGGTATCAGAGCCAACTGCCAGTAGGAATCCCCCTTCCAACTCCTTGGCCGAAGTTGAGTCTAGACATTACAAAACTTTTACTAACATGGCTGTGTGCCTTATGGGCCCACGTCGCCATTTGGGTGGTATTAGGATACTTTACTCCTCGATCTTTACTCCGGAACTCTGATCTCTCTTCTATTCGGGTTAAATGATTTTTCTAACTCTGACACTAGGTTCTCGTAAATACTTTCTCCCGAAGAGCCCCTTCATTCCAGATGATGACCTGCTTCACTAGAAGATTCCGAAGATACTCTCTGTTATTCTCTCGAGACGCTGTGCCCACCACTTTTGCTATTCCCGACCACCGATAAATCCTTATGGATAATTGCTTACACTTGTCGCTCTTACCTTTGTTCCTAGTTGCCCCTGTTATTACTTGATACCCTGAAAATTTCTTTGATAATTCAAGAATCCTTTGTGCCCACCGCTTTGCAGCTCTTTGCCGCAGACATACCCTTACGGATAATTTCTCGCACTTATCGAGTATCCGCTCATCCCCGGTTGATTCATGTATTTCACAAAAGTCTTCGAAATACTATTCGATCCTCGAAAATCCTCAACGGCCTATTGCTCTTGAAATTCTTGCTTGCTTGCATTATGATTAACCTCATAAGTCACGTAATCTTATTGGCATCCTTAGTAATTATCAGTTTGAGTCTGTTGAATCAATATGTTGTGAATGCTCACATTCCTTAATCAGGTCCTTCGATTTGTCCTTCTGGCTCAGACGTCATTTTAAACATGAGCTGGATCTCGACCAATTAAATTTTGCCATCGATTATACCCCTAAGGCTATTCAACTTATCCATCCCTAATCAGAGCATTGCTCACTACAAAAAAAAGACACATCCGTGACATTTTGGGCCGAACGAAAAAAAATTCTGTCATACATATGACACTTCTATGACGATAATTGTGACAAAACCCGGTATCATCATAGATGTGGTGGGCTCCTACTTCTATGACAAAAAATCATGACAGAAAATGGGCTTTTTGTCCTTGGCGGGTCGGAGACGCAGCTGCATGACATTCTTTGGGCCGTCCATGATGGAAAAAAACCATGGTAGAAGCAAGCAGGAGGAAAATTTCGGGGAGTTCCCGGTTACGGTGGGAGGTCGGGGGCCGAGCGATGCGCGTTTCTCTCGTACACGTACGCGCGCGTGTGTGAGGCATTGGCTCTAACTGAACCCGAGCCAGGCGTTGGGCTCTAACTGAACCCGAGCGATTGCACTGCAGGCTACGCGTTACTGAACCTGAGCGATCGATCGATGGCTGTTAACTGAACCCGATCGAGCGATTCCTTCGCTACTGCTGCTAACTGAAGCCGATCGATGGGATGAACAGTGAGTGTTGCGGGGGGTTTTGGATGAACAGTGAGCGGTGGCGTTGCCTCTGGATGAACAGGACCCCGTGGTGTGGTGGAGGGCTGGATGAATAGTAGACGGTGGAGGGGTGCCCGTGGAGGGGTCACTACAAAAAAAAGACACATCCGTGACATTTTGGGCCGAACGAAATTTTTTTTTGGCATACATATGACACTTCTATGACGATAATTGTAACAAAACCTGGTATCATCATAGATGTGTCGGCTCCTACTTCTATGACAAAAAGTCATGACAAAAAATGGGCTTTTCGTCCTGGGAGGGCCGGAGACGCAGCTGCATGACATTCTTTGGGCCGTCCATGACGGAAAAAACCGTGGTAGAAGCGAGGGGGGTGAAAATTTCGGGGAGTTCTCGGTTACGATGGGAGGTCGGGGGCCGAGCGATGTGCGTTTCTCTCGTACACGTACACGCGTGTGTGCGAGGCGTTGGCTCTAACTGAACCCGAGCGAGGCGTTGGGCTTTAACTGAACCCGAGCGATTGCACTGCAGGCTACGCGTTACTAAACCCGAGCGATCGATCGATGGCTGTTAACTGAACCCGATCGAGCGATTCCTTCGCTACTGCTGCTAACTGAAGCCGATCGATTGGATGAACAGTGAGCATTGCGGGGGGTTTGGATGAACAGTGAGCGATGGCGTTGCCTCTGGATGAACAGGAACCCGTGGTGTGGTGGAGGGCTGGATGAACAGTAGACGGTGGAGGGGTGCCCGTGGAGGGGTGGATGAGCAGGACCCCGTGGTGTGGAGGGCTAGATGAACAGTAGACGGTGGAGGGGTGGTTGAACAGGACCCCGTGGTGTGGAGGGCTGGATGAACAGTAGACGGTGGAGGGGTGCCCGTGGAAGGGTGGTTGAACAGGACCCCCGTGGTGTGGAGGGCTGGATGAACAGTAGACGGTGGAGGGGTGGTTGAACAGTAGCTGGTGGAGTAGCGCGCGGTGGAGGCTGGATGAACAGGAGCCCGTGGAGGCTGGAGGAGGTCGACGGTGGAGATGAATAGTATCCCATGGAGTCCCGTTTTGCAGTACGCCACACCCCTCCCGATGAACAGGACCCCCATTTCGACCGTAGCGCTCCAACACAAGTCTGTTTCCTCTGTTTTGCGGTACGCCACACCCCTCCCGATCAACAGGACCCCGTTTCGACCGTAGGAGGTCCGTTTCCTCCATTTTGCGGTACGCCAGACCCCTCCCGATGAACAGGATCCCGTTTCGAACATGGCCGGTCGAACACAAGGCCGTTTCCTCCTTTCTGCGGTACGCCAGGCCTCGTTTCCATCGACTGTTCCGTCCAAGCCCTCCCGATGAACACGACGCATTATGTTGCCTCCCCATGAACACGACGCATTCTGTTGCCTCCCCATGAACACGATGATGACGTTGTTTCTCCGTTCCGACCCAGCCATGTACACGAGCCCTGGCCGTACGTATGCGCGAGTAGGCGTTCGAGACCCCGCCCGTATGTACACATACGTGGCCGTATTTTCTTTCTTGCACCCTGGCCTCTATACGTACGTGTACATGCTACGTGCGCGCCTCTACTATGACACATGCGCGCCTCTACATCGACCAGTATGTACGTACACGTTCGCGACCAGAATGACAACGCTACGTACGCTTCGACTAGGTGGGTCCCGACTGTCAGGCACTTCCTTGCCAGCGAAGATGTAGCTGGTGTTGGAAATATGCCCTAGAGGAAATAATAAAATGGTTATTATTATATTTATTTGTTCATGATAATTGTCTATTGTTCATGCTATAATTGTGTTATCCGGAAATCGTAATACATGTGTGAATACATAGCCCACAACACATCCCTAGTGAGCCTCTAGTTGACTAGCTCGTTGATCAAAAGATAGTCATGGTTTCCTGACTATGGACATTGGATGTCATTGATAACGGGATCACATCATTAGGAGAATGATGTGATGGGCAAGACCCAATCCTAAGCATAGCTCAAAGATCGTGTAATTCGTTTGCTATAGCTTTTTCGAATGTCAAGTATCATTTCCTTAGACCATGAGATTGTGCAACTCCCGGATACCATAGAAGTGCTTTGGGTGTGCCAAACGTCACAACGTAACTGGGTGACTATAAAGGTACACTACGGGTATCTCCAAAAGTGTCTGTTGGGTTGGCACGAATCGAGACTGGGATTTGTCACTCCGTATGACGGAGAGGTATCTCTAGGCCCACTCGGTAATGCATCATCATAATGAGCTCAATGTGAGGAAGTGGTTGATCACGGGATCATGCATTACGGTACGAGTAAAGTGACTTCCCGGTAACGAGATTGAACAAGGTATTGGGATACCGACGATCGAGTCTCGGGCAAGTAACGTACCGATTGACAAAGGGAATTGTATACGGGATTGATCGAATCCTCGACATCGTGGTTCATCCGATGAGATCATCGAGGAGCATGTGGGAGCCAACATGGGTATCCAGATCCCGCTGTTGGTTATTGACCGGAGAGTCATCTCGGTCATGTCTGTGTGTCTCCCGAACCCGTAGGGTCTACACACTTAAGGTTCGGTGATGCTAGGGTTGTTGAGACATTAGTATACGGTGACCCGAAAGTTGTTCGGAGTCCCTGATGAGATCCCGGACGTCACGAGGAGTTCCGGAATGGTCCGTAGGTGAAGAATTATGTATAGGAAGTCCAGTTTCGGCCATCGAGAAAGTTTCGGGGTCACCGGTATAGTACCGGGACCACCGGAAGGGTCCCGGGGGTCCACCGGGTGGGGCCACCTATCCTGGAGGGCCCCATGGGCTGAAGTGGGGAAGGGAACCAGCCCCCAATGGGCTGGTGCGCCCCCCTTGGGCCTCCTCCTGCGCCTAGGGTTGGAAACCCTAGGGGTGGGGGCGCCCCACTTGGCTTGGGGGGCAAGCCACCCCCTTGGCCGCCGCCCCCCCTTGGAGATTGGATCTCCTAGGGCCGGCGCCCCCCCTAGGGACCCTATATATAGTGGGGGGAGGGAGGGCAGCCGCACCCTAGCCCCTGGCGCCTCCCTCTCCCTCCCGTGACACCTCTCCCTCTCGCTAAGCTTGGCGAAGCCCTGCCGAGATCGCCGTTGCTTCCACCACCACACCGTCGTGCTGCTGGATCTCCATCAACCTCTCCTTCCCCCTTGTAGGATCAAGTTGGAGGAGACGTCTTCCGAACCGTACGTGTGTTGAACGCGGAGGTGCCGTCCGTTCAGTGCTAGGTCATCGGTGATTTGGATCATGACGAGTACGACTCCATCAACCCCGTTCTCTTGAACGCTTCCGCTCGCGATCTACAAGGGTATGTAGATGCACTCTCCTCTCGCTCATTGCTAGATGACTCCATAGATTGATCTTGGTGATGCGTAGAAAATTTTAAATTCTGCTACGTTCCCCAACAGTGGCATCATGAGCTAGGTCTATGCGTAGTTTCTATGCACGAGTAGAACACAAAGAATTTGTGGGCGTGGATATTGTCAATTTGCTTGCCGTTACTAGTCTTATCTTGATTCGGCGGCATCGTGGGATGAAGCGGCCCGGACCGACCTTACACGTACGCTTACGTGAGACTGGTTCCACTGACTGACATGCACTAGTTGCGTAAGGTGGCTTGCGGGTGTCTGTCTCTCCCACTTTAGTCGGATCAGATTCGATGAAAAGGGTCCTTATGAAGGGTAAATAGAAATTGGCATATGACGTTGTGGTTTTGGCGTAGGTAAGTAACGTTCTTGCTAGAAACCTATAGCAGACACGTAAAAACTTGCAACAACAATTAGAGGACGTCTAACTTGTTTTTGCAGCATGTGCCATGTGATGTGATATGGCCAAAAGGATGTGATGAATGATATATGTGATGTATGAGATTGATCATGTTCTTGTAATAGGAATCACGACTTGCATGTCAATGAGGATGACAACCGGAAGGAGCCATAGGAGTTGTCTTAATTTATTTATGACCTGCGTGTCAACATAAACATCATGTAATTACTTTACTTTATTGCTAAAGCGTTAGCCATAGTACTAGAAGTAATAGATGACGAGACAACTTCAAGAAGACATGATGATGGAGATCATGGTGTCATGCCGGTGACAACGATGATCATGGAGCCCCGAAGATGGAGATCAAAAGGAGCAAATGATATTGGCCATATCATATCACTATTTGATTGCATGTGATGTTTATCATATTTTGCATCTTATTTGCTTAGAACGATGGTAGCTTAAATAAGATGATCCCTCGTAATAATTTCAAGAAAGTGTTCCCCCTAACTGTGCACCGTTGCGAAGGTTCGTTGTTTCGAAGCACCACGTGATGATCGAGTGTGATAGATTCTAACGTTCGAATACAACGGGTGTAAGCCAGATTTACACACGCAATACACTTAGGTTGACTTGATGAGCCTAGCATGTACAGACATGGCCTCAGAACACGGAAGACCGAAAGGTCAAGCATGATTCGTATAGAAGATACGATCAACATGAAGGTGTTCACCGATGTTGACTAGTCCATCTCACGTGATGATCGGACACGGCCTAGTTGACTTAGATCATGTTTCACTTAGATGACTAGAGGGATGTCTATTTGAGTGGGAGTTCATTGAATAATTTGATTAGATGAACTTAATTATCATGAACTTAGTCTAAAATCTTTACACTATGTCTTGTAGATCAAATGGCGCACGCTAATATTGCCCTCAACTTCAACGCGTTCCTAGAGAAAACCAAGCTGAAAGATGATGGCAGCAACTATACGGACTGGGTCTGGAACCTGAGGACCATCCTTATAGATGCCAAGAAAGATTATGTCCTAGAAGCACCGCTAGGTGACGCACCCATCCCAGAGAACCAAGACGTTATGAACGCTTGGTAGTCACGTGCTGATGATTACTCCCTCGTTCAGTGCAGCATGCTTTACAGCTTAGAACCGGAGCTCCAAAAGCGTTTTGAGCGACACGGAACATATGAGATGTTCGGAGAGCTGAAAATGGTTTTCCAAGCTCATGCCCGGGTCGAGAGATATGAAGTCTCCGACAAGTTCTTCAGTTGTAAGATGGAGGAAAATAGTTCTGTCAGTGAGCACATACTCAAAATGTCTGGGTTGCATAACCGCTTGACTCAACTGGGAGTTAATCTCTCGGATGACGCGGTCATTGACAGAATCCCTCAGTTGCTTCCACCGAGCTACAAGAGCTTTGTGATGAACTTCAATATGCAGGGGATGGAAAAGACCATTCCTGAGGTATATTCAATGCTGAAATCAGCGGAGGTGGAAATCAAAAAGGAACATAAAGTGTTGATGGTGAATAAAACCACTAAGTTCAAGAAAGGCAAGGGTAAGAAGAACTTCAAGAAGGACGGCAAGGGGGTTGACGTGCCTGGTAAGCAAGCTGCTGGGAAGAAGTCAAAGAATGGACCCAAGCCTGAGACTGAGTGTTTTTATGGCAAGGGAAGTGGTCACTAGAAACGGAACTGCCCGAAATACTTAGCGGACAAGAAGGCCGGCAAAACTAAAGGTATATGTGATATACATGTAATTGATGTGTACCTTACCAGTACTTGTAGTAGCTCCTAGGTATTTGATACCGGTGCGGTTGCTCACATTTGTAACTCAAAGCAGGTGCTGCGGAATAAGCGGAGACTGGCGAAGGACGAGGTGACGATGCGCATCGGGAATGGTTCCAAGGTCGATGTGATCGCCGTCGGCACGCTGCCTCTACATTTATCTACGGGATTAGTTTTAAACCTCAATAATTGTTATTTAGTGCCAGCTTTGAGCACGAACATTGTATTAGGATCTTGTTTAATTCGAGATGGCTACTCATTTAAATCCGAGAATAATGGTTGTTCTATTTATATGAGAGATATGTTTTATGGTCATGCTCCGCTGGTGAATGGTTTATTCTTAATGAATCTCGAGCGTGATGTTACACATATTCATAGTGTGAATACCAAAAGATGTAAGGTTGATAATGATAGTCCCACATACTTGTGGCACGGCCGCCTTGGTCACATAGGTGTCAAACGCATGAAGAAGCTCGATGCAAATGGACTTTTGGAGTCTCTTGATTATGAATCATTTGACACGTGCGAACCATGCCTCATGGGTAAAATGACCAAGACTCCGCTCTCAGGAACAATGGAGCGAGCAACCAACTTATTGGAAATCATACATACTGATGTGTGCGGTCCAATGAGTGTTGAGGCTCGCGGTGGCTATCGTTATGTTCTCACACTCACTGATGACTTGAGTAGATATGGGTATGTCTACTTAATGAAACACAAGTCTGAGACCTTTGAAAAGTTCAAGGAATTTCAGAGTGAGGTTGAGAATCAACGTGACAGGAAAATCAAGTTCTTACGATCAGATCATGGAGGAGAATACTTGAGTCACGAATTTGGCACACACTTAAGGAAATGTGGAATAGTTTCACAACTCACGCCGCCTGGAACACCTCAGCGTAATGGTGTGTCCGAACGTCGTAATCGCACTCTATTGGATATGGTGCGATCTATGATGTCTCTTACCGATTTACCGCTGTCATTTTGGGGCTATGCTTTAGAGACTGCCGCATTACTTTAAATAGGGCTCCGTCGAAATCCATTGAGACGACACCGTATGAATTATGGTTTGGGAAGAAACCTAAGCTGTCGTTTCTAAAAGTTTGGGGATGCGATGCTTATGTCAAGAAACTTCAACCTGAAAAGCTCGAACCCAAGTCAGAAAAATGTGTCTTCATAGGATACCCTAAAGAAACTATTGGGTATACCTTCTACCTCAGATCCGAAGGAAAGATCTTTGTTGCCAAGAATGGATCCTTTCTAGAGAAAGAGTTGCTCTCGAAAGAAATAAGTGGGAGGAAAGTAGAACTCGATGAAGTATTACCTTTTGAACCGGTATGTGGCACAGCTCAAGAAAATGTTCCTGAGGTGCCTGCACCGACTAGAGAGGAAGTTAATGATGATGATCATGAAACTTCAGATCAAGTTGCTATTGAACTTCGTAGGTCCACAAGGACACGTTCCGCACCAGAGTGGTACGGCAACCCTGTCTTGGAAATCATGTTGTTCGATAATGGTGAACCTTCAAACTATGAAGAAGCGATGGCGGGCCCAGATTCCGACAAATGGCTGGAAGCCATGAAATCCGAGATAGGATCCATGTATGAAAATGAAGTATGGACTTTGACTGACTTGCCCGATGATCGGCGAGCCATAGAAAATAAATGGATCTTTAAGTAGAAGACAGACGTGGATGGTAATGTAACCATCTATAAAGCTCGCCTTGTCGCTAAGGGTTATCGACAAGTTCAAGGGGTTGACTACGATGAGACTTTCTCACCCGTAGCGAAGCTGAAGTCCGTCCGAATCATGTTAGCAATTGCCGCATTCTATGATTATAAGATATGGCAAATGGACGTCAAAACGGCATTCCTTAATGGTTTCCTTAAGGAAGAATTGCATATGATGCAGCCGGAAGGTTTTGTCGATCCTAAGAATGCTGACAAGGTGTGCAAGCTCCAACGCTCGATTTTATGGGCTGGTGCAAGCATCTCGGAGTTGGAACATTCGTTTTGATGAGATGATCAAAGCGTTTGGGTTTACGCAGACTTATGGAGAAGCCTGCATTTACGAGAAAGTGAGTGGGAGCTCTGTAGCATTTCTCATATTGTATGTGGATGACATATTGTTGATGGGAAATGATATAGAATTCTTGGAAAGCAAAAAGGCCTACTTGAACAAGTGTTTTTCAATGAAGGATATTGGAGAAGCTGCTTACATATTAGGCATCAAGATCTATAGAGATAGATCGAGACGCCTCATTGGTCTTTCATAGAGTACGTACCTTAACAAGATATTGAAGAAGTTCAATATGGATCAGTCAAAGAAGGGGTTCTTGCCTATATTGCAAGGTACGAGATTGATCACGGCTCAATGCCTGACCACAGCAGAAGATAGAGAAAAGATGAGTGTCATCCCCTATGCCTCGGCCATAGGGTCTATCATGTATGCTATGCTGTGTACCACACCTGATGTAAACCTTGCCGTAAGTTTGGTAGGAAGGTACCAAATAATCCCGGCATGGAGCACTGGACAGCGGTCAAGAATATCCTGAAGTACCTGAAGAGGACTAAGGATATGTTTCTCGTTTATGGAGGTGACGAAGAGCTCCTCGTAAAGGGTTACGTCGATGCTAGCTTCGACACTGATCTGGATGACTCTAAGTCACAAACCGGATACGTGTATGTTTTGAATGGTGGGGCAGTAAGCTGGTGCAGTTGCAAGCAAAGCGTTGTGGCGGGATCTACATGTGAAGCGGAGTACATGGCTGCCTCGGAGGCAGCACAAGAGGCAATCCGGGTGAAGGAGTTCATTACCGACCTAGGAGTCATACCCAATGCGTCGGGCCCAATGACTCTCTTCTATGACAACACTGGAGCTATTGCCCTTGCCAAGGAGCCCAGGTTTCATAGGAAGACCAGGCATATCAAGCGTCGCTTCAACTCCATTCGTAAATGTTCAAAATGGAGACATAGATATTTGTAAAGTACATACGGACCTGAATGTGCAGATCCATTGACTAAACCTCTCCCTAGAGCAAAACATGATCAACACTAGAACGGCATGGGTGTTCGATTCATCACAATGTAACTAGATTATTGACTCTAGTGCAAGTGGGAGACTGTTGGAAATATACCCTAGAGGCAATAATAAAATGGTTATTATTATATTTCTTTGTTCATAATAATTGTCTATTGTTCATGCTATAATTGTGTTATCTGGAAATCGTAATACATGTGTGAATACATAGACCACAACACGTCCCTAGTGAGCCTCTAGTTGACTAGCTCGTTGATCAAAAGATAGTCATGGTTTCCTGACTATGGACATTGGATGTCATTGATAACGCGATCACATCATTAGGAGAATGATGTGATGGACAAGACCCAATCCTAAGCATAGCTCAACGATTGTGTAGTTCGTTTGCTATAGCTTTTCCGAATGTCAAGTATCATTTCCTTAGACCATGAGATTGTGCAACTCTCGGATACCGTAGGAGTGCTTTGGGTGTGCCAAACGTCACAACGTAACTGGGTGACTATAAAGGTACACTACGAGTATCTCCGAAAGTGTCTGTTGGGTTGGCACGAATCGAGACTGGGATTTGTCACTCCGTATGACGGAGAGGTATCTCTGGGCCCAATCGGTAATGCATCATCATAATGAGATCAATGTGATCAAGTGCTTGATCACGGGATCATGCATTACGGTACGAGTAAAGTGACTTGCCGGTAACAAGATTGAACAAGGTATTGGGATACCGACGATCGAGTCTGGGGCAAGTAACGTACCGATTGACAAAGGGAATTGTATACGGGATTGATCGAATCCTCGACATCGTGGTTCATCCGATGAGATCATCATGGAGCATGTGGGATCCAACATGGGTATCCAGATCCTGCTGTTGGTTATTGACCAGAGAGTCGTCTTGGTCATGTCTGCGTGTCTCCCGAACCCGTAGGGTCTACACACTTAAGGTTCGGTGACGCTAGGGTTGTTGAGACATTAGTATATGGTAACCCGAAAGTTGTTCGGAGCCCCGGATGAGATCCCGGATGTCACGAGGAGTTTTGGAATGGTCCGGAGGTGAAGAATTATGTATAGGAAGTCCAGTTTCGGCCATCGGGAAAGTTTCGGGGTCACCGGTATAGTACCGGGACCACCAGAAGGGGCCCGGGGGTCCACCGGGCGGGGCCACCTATCCCGGAGGGCCCCATGGGCTGAAGTGGGGAAGGGAACCAGCCCTTGATGGGCTGGTGCACCCCCCTTGGGCCCCCCCTATGCCTAGGGTTGGAAACCCTAGGGGTGGGGGCGGCCCACTTGGCTTGGGGGGCAAGCTACCCCCTTGGCCCCTGGCGCCTTCCTCTCCCTCTCGTGACACCTCTCCCTCTCGCTAAGCTTGGCGAAGCCCTGCCGAGGTCGCCGTTGCTTCCACCACCACGCCGTCATGCTGCTGGATCTCCATCAACCTCTCCTTCCCCCTTGCTGGATCAAGTTGGAGGAGAGGTCTTCCCAACCGTACGTGTGTTGAACGCGGAGGTGCCGTCCATTTGGCGCTAGGTCATCGGTGATTTGGATCACAACGAGTACGACTCCATCAACCCTGTTCTCTTGAACGCTTCCGCTCGCAATCTACAAGGGTATGTAGATGCACTCTCCTCTCCCTCGTTGCCAGATGACTCCATAGATTGATCTTGGTGATGCTTAGAAAATTTTAAATTCTGCTACGTTCCCCAACAGCTGGTGGGTCCCAGCAGTCAGGGGGGCTAAATACGGTGGCCCGTTCGGTGGGTCCCCGCTGTCAGGTGGAGGAATAATTATTTTGCACGTAATAAGGAGGCACTTCCTTGCTGCGGCCGTGGACCCAGCTGTCAGCCTCTCCACGTATAGTCCATGTCCGATGGAAGCTGTTCCTTGACCACGTTGACCACGCCGCGCCGAGAGCACCAGGGCGGTGGACGACGGCGAGGCCTAGGAAGGGGACGATGCGGAGCCTGGGAAGACGCGGTAGTGGATGCCCACGCGTAGAGGAGTACGAGGGCACTGGTTCACTGCGGTGTGAGGCTGCCGTCGCCGCAGAGTAACAAGGGGTGTGGGTGAGTAGAGGTATGGCCTGGCCAGCGGTGGGAGTAGTAGGGTGTGGTGAGGCCTCTGCCGCATCACAGCCGGCCACGGGAGGCAGGAGCATGAGGCACGACCGGCGCTGGTTTGGGCGGCTGGTACAAGAAGACTAGAGGTTGAAGAAGCCCTACGGCAATTGGATGGACATCATACGGTCACTGGAGCTAGAATCTAGCATATTGACTAAGTTGACAAAGCCCTCCGTCCCCGTCAACTTAGTAGGCCCACAAGTCAGCCTGCCACTATACTGGGTCCCAGCTAACAAGGGGAGTATTCATTTTTTTGTGCGTAATAAGAAGGCAGTTCCTTGCATGCGAAGATATAGTTGGTGGGTCCGAGCTGTCAGCGGCGGTAACGTTTTTTCGCGAAATACAGAAGCCCTTTCGGTGGGTCCCTAATGTATGGTGGAGGAATCATTATTTTGCGCGTAATAAGGAGGCATTTCCTTGCGTGCGGCCGTGGACCCAGCTGTCGGCCTCTCCACGTACAGTCCACTTCAGATGCATGTTGATCGTTGACCACGTTGACCAGGCCACGCCGAGAGCACCAGGGCGGTGGACGACGGCAAGGCCTAGGAAGGGAACGACATGGAGGCACGGAAGACTCGGCAGTTGTTTCCCACGCGGAGGGGAGTACGACTGTACGAGGGTTTACTGGTTCGTCTGCCGTCGCCGAAGAATAACAGCAGGTGTGGGTGAGTAGAGGGATGGCTAGGCCAGCGATGGGAGTACGGTGGGGCTGTGAGGCCTGCGCGGCAGCACAGTCGGCCGCGGGGAGGAGGGAGCAGGCAGTCCCGCCGGCGCTTGTTTGAGCGGCTGGAGCAGGAAGAGCAGAGATTGAAGAAGCACGACGGCCGTTGGATGGACATCCAACAGTCAGTGCTTGTGCATCAACCTTTTTTTAGGAAAGCCTCAAATCTGTGGAAAACAGCATATAGCCCATCTGCCATTATTTCTAATAATTTTCAGCCCATTTGCTAATTCTTAAGGTTTTTTTTGAGCCCATATTCTTTTTGTTAGCATTACAGACCAAATTGTGGCCACGGTTAAAAAATTATACAAAATTTTGCATATTTCGGTGCGGTCTGAACTGTTTTTAATCCCGAAATTTCGACTCTCATTCAAACTGATTTTAAAAATAAATGTATATCAATATAAAATCCAACAAATTCTCCACGCATAAAAATTAATGTAATTTAAAATCTTGAAATGAAAAAAAAAAGATATTTGAAACTAATTGCCGGTTTGATGTGTTTTAAAAATGTACAACCCATTTCTCATTACTGATGGGCCATTTTCTCGGCCAGCCGAATGAAAGCTCTCCTCGTCTTGAAAGATTTGCAGCCCAACATGCCTGACAAAGCGACTTACTTGGCAAATCACAAAAAAATTGGGTTGTGGCCATGGACCCAGCTGTCAGCCTCTCCATGTACAGTACTCCTCCGATGGAAGTTGTTCCTTGACCATGTTGACCACGCCGCGTGGAGAGCACCACGGCGGTGGACGACGGCGAGGCCTAGGAAGGGGACGACGCGGAGCCGGGGAAGACGCGGCAGTGGATGCCCACGTGGAGAGGAGTACGTGGGTTCACTGGTTCGGCTGCGGTGTGAGGCTGCCGTCGCCACAGGGCCTGGCCAGCGGTGGGAATAGTAGGGGGCGGTGAGGCCTCCACGGCAACATAGCCGGCAACGGGAGGCAGGAGCATGCGGCACGACCGGCGCTGCTTTGGGCGGCTGGAGCAAGAAGACCAGAGGTTGAAGAAGCACTACGGCTGTTGGATGGACATCGTACGGTCACTGGAGCTAGAATCGTTCATATTGACTAAGTTGAGAAAGCCCTCCGTCCCCGTCAACTTTGTTGGCCCACAAGTCATCCTCCCACTATGGTGGGTCCCAGCTAGCAGGGGGTATTCTTTTTTTGTGCGTAATAAGGAGGCACTTCCTGGCGTGCGATGATATAGCTGGTGGGTCCGACATGTAATGGGGGGAACGTTTTTTTCGCAAAATACAGAGGCCCTTCTGGTGGGTCCCAGCTGTCAGGTGGAGGAATCATTATTTTGCGCATACAGTCCACGGCCGATGGATGTCGTTCGTTGACCAACTTGACCAGGCCGCGCCGAGAGCACCATGGCGGTGGACGACATCAAAGCCTAGGAAGGGAACGACACGGAGCCGGGGAAGACTCGGCAATGGTTGCCCACGCGGTGGGGAGAGCGAGGGTTTATTGGTTCGGCTGCCGTTGCCGGAAAATAACAGGAGGTGTGGGTGAGTAGAGGAATGGCCAGGCCAGCAATGAAGTAGGGCGGGGCGCTGCGGCCTGTGCGGCAGCACAGCCGGCCACGGGAGGCGAGAGTAGGCAGTCCCACCAGAGCTGGTTTGGGCAGCTGGAGCAAGAAGATCAGATATTGAAGAAGCAGCACGGCCGTTGGATTAACATCCAACGGTCACTGCTGCTAGAATCGTTTGTGGACTAAGTTGACAAAGCCAAAGTACACGTCAACCTAGTAGACCCACAAGTCAGCCTCCAAATCTGTCCCAAACAGCATACATCCCGAAATTTCTAGCCAGATTCAAATTAATTTTAAATCCAATATACCTTAATTTAAAATATCAAAATCCGAAAGAAAACAGTATTTTGGAACAAATTGTCTGTTTGCTGTATTTTTTCATTTTACAGCCCATTTATTATTACTTATAGCCCATTTCTTATTACTTATAGCCCATTTTCTGTGCAAAATGCATCCCTCCTTGTCTTGAAAGATTTCCGGCCCACCAGGGCGTAGAAAAGCAAGTAGGCCTACGTTGGTTATTCTGCAAAAAAACAAAATAGCTTGCTAGCAATTTTCAGAAAGGAAAAAAACAAACTGGGCTGACCATGTGCTAAACATATGAAATAAAAGCCTGTGCTAGACGGGCCACGGGTCCCGCACAACCCAGTTGATACCTTTCTGCGTCCCGAAAAAACAAAATTACTGCGCGCGCTGCTGGGTCCCTACTGTCAGCCAAACCATGTATAGTCATCTCCTTATTCCTCTCGGTTGTTGACCATGTTGACAACACCGGAGGGCGGCGCCGCGGCGAGCGAACCAAGGTGGAGGATGATGGTGAGGCCTAGGACGGGATCTAATAGGAGCCGGGGCAGATCACAGCCAGCCGTGGGAGGCGGGAGCAGGCGGTCCCGCCAGCGCTGGTTTGGCTTTGGCGGCTCGAGGAAGAAGAGACTGAAGAAACGCGACAGACGTTGAATGTCAATCCGAAGGTCAAGGTTGGCACAATCGTTTTGTTGACTAAGTGGACACCAAGTAGCATACTTTTTTATATATAGGAAGAAAACTGCGAGGAAAATGCGTTCGTCTACCGTCCTCCTCACAGGGACTGTTCGCCACATAAGTGACTAGCACCCTTGGTTTTCAACCGAGAGGTCTTGGGTTCGAGTCCCAGGAACTCTCAATTTTGTCCTCCTTCCTTCCTCGCAAAAAAAGGGAAAGAAAATCAAAGACTTGGGAAGGCGTATAGAACAAGCTAGTGTACCAGTAATGAGACGTTGCCGAGTTTTAGAAAAAATAAAGATGTGCTCCTGTAGATGGTTCGAATCCAAACATAGACTATGACTATATATGGTGCTATGCTACTCTGCAAGTAATGAAACTGACATATCCAACGTTCGCTTCTCCTCTTCTCTACTTACTCTACCTAGCATCAGAAGCTCTGGCCGCAGCAACCATGTCCGCGGGCTGCTCGTCCACCTGCTCTTCAGCAGGCAACAACCAGATATGCGACAAGTCGCAACCCGTACCATCGCCTGTGGGTCTCATCACACCCTCGCCGGCACGCGCACCGCAGCCGATTGCTCATCGCAACCCGTTGCCGTTGGTGTGGTGCCACTGCTGCAAATCACGTAGATTCATCCGTCGTGTCTCAACCACAATCCGCAACCCTGGCCAAGTCTTCTACAAATGCCCGAATCATGGGGTAATAATATGTTTAAGTGTTGTTCTGCTGCTTTCAGTTGCTGATTTTTTTTAATAGTTTGGTTGATGATCTACCAATTTGATTCGTGCAGAAAAGGGAAGATTCGTGTGATTTGTATTTCTGGGAAGTTGCTGATGTGGGGGAATGCAACTACGCTGATTATTTGGTTAGCCGAGGAATCCCAATACCAGCAGGTTGGGGTGTTGGACAAGTAACTGAAGGAACGGCAGAAGAGGAAGATGCAGAGCAGAAGCTTAAAGATGCAGTTCCTCTGATCATGGCCAAGCAACAGCTGCTGAATGGCCCTGACAGCAATGAGGAGATGAAAGAGCTTGTGAAGATAATGGGCAAAATCGATGTGCTCTGTAGGATGATTGTCTCTTTATTTGCAGTGTATGTAGCACTCATGATGTATTCAGTGGCTACGACATGAGCACTTTGCTGAAACTAGTAATGAATGAAACCTGTGTAGCAGGCTGGGCGTAGTGTTGTGAACATCTAATGATTTCTATTAACGGAAATCAGGGGGTATCCCCTTTTGGTCATATAAATAAATAAATAGCAGAGGCCTTGTCGGGTCAGCTTTATTCTCATTCGAAGACGTCGAGCAAATTGCAGTCCAACAGCAAACTATATCATCAAATTCAAGTTTCACAACCAAATATGAGTACAACTAAACAACAATGTCATCATGTTTTAGTTGTCATACAATCACCAAACACAAATCAGCATACATAACAAGTGATGTTCTTAGAGCAAAATACTAAACAACATGTTCATTAGGTTTCAGTTGTCATAGCAAACACAATTTCACATAGTAGATAAAAACGTCTTCTGACAGGCAAATACGACAAAAGCAATGTAATCATCATCTGCAGCAGCAGCGTCAACATCTTCGCCATGTGTATCAGTCTGAATCGTAATTCCCCATGGTGTCTTCTTCTTCTTCGTCCTCAACGTCCTCGAACGTTGGCTTCTTCTTGATCAACTCTTGTATGTCCACAGCACGACAGGCAACCTTTTCGCTAGCGTCATTGACGTGATGGTTCTCAATGATATTAGGAACATCTATGTTATCTTGTACAGCAGGAGCAGTGTAAGCATCATCTTCTTGTGCAACTTCATTAAACGAATTCCTCTGCTCAAACCTTTGCAATACTCTCTAGTCATCACTACGTGCAAATGTGTCTTCCAAGAAAAATATCTGTGTTGCTTGATTTGCCAAAATAAAAGGCTCGTTGGTCTGGTACGCTGCCTTGACATTGATGGATTTGAAATAATCATCAGCTCTGGGTTTTGCGATCCTGGAAAACAGGTTATACCAACGACAGCACAACAGAACCACACACCGATGATCCTCGAAACTGGAGATATACTGCAACTGAATAATGTCTGTTATGTTAGCATACATTTCATTTGTCTCTTTGTCATACGTATCCGTGCTCATGATGGCACTGTTTTGTGTCTTCCTGCCTTCGTCTCGTGCAAGGGTGTTGTAGCGCACATCTCCAACAACGCAAGATTCATAATGTCTTACCCGAGTATCAGGACCCATTGCTAGTGAGTAAAGGGCATCATCAACTGCCTACCCATCCTCCCGCATCTTCTTAACCTATGGTTATAAAATAGACAAGCTGATCATCTTATGTACTCAATATATTAAAAAAACTGACAATGCACTTCAAAAGCTTACATGGTTCTTGAACCATTTCGCAAATCCTGCCATAACCAGTTTGTCAATGTTTCTTGGATTTTGCGGCGGTAACTCCTCTTTGTAGATGCTGCACAACATAATGATCACGTCAGACATCTAAATATATAAGAATGTGCTGCAAGTTTAGTAGATTACGATGTATAAGCTGCAGTACTGCACTTACTTGATATAAGGTAGTATCTGAGGAGAGTTATTCAACACATACCAAACCATTTTGTCCAAATCTTTAGGTTTGTCCTCTTGTCGACTCTTCCCTGTAACTCGCACAGAATAATCGAAAACATTGAGCCCGGAATTGTCTTCACCCACCTCTTTGCTAAGCTGATCAGCTATTTCAATGTATTTTGAGCATAATGTCAACGCTTCTATAGCAATGTGGGCCTCTGCAATGGAACCCTCGGGTCTAGCTCTATTCCTAACATAGCCCTTGAAAGTGCCTAGCCGCCTTTCAATAGGGTACATCCAGCCATACTGTACTGGACCTCTAAGTAGTGCCTCATCAGGTAGATGAACAGCCAAATGCACCATCACATCAAAGAAGGCTGGAGGATATATCTTCTCAAGGTCGCATAGGATAGTTGGTATCTTGTCTCTAAGATGCTCCAAAGCATCTATCCTGATATTCCTACTGTAGATTTCCCTGAAGAATTGTCCCAACTCTGCAACTGCTCTGTATAAGTCAGGGCAGCCCAATCCTCTAAGGATAATAGGTAAAACCCTTTGAAGTAGGACGTGGCAGTCATGAGTTTTCAACCCTTGTACCTTGTTTCCATCTGCACTGACTCTCCTTTCAGGGTTGGAAGCAAATCCATGTGGGAATCTCACACATGACAGGACCTCGCAGAATTCTTTTCTTTTTACCTTGTCCAAGACGTACACAGCTGGTACCATATCCCGTGGTTTACCTTCATCTTGCACCTGCAAATCCTTTCTGATACCCAGGTGTGTCAAATCAATCCTAGATTTTAAGGTATCTTTTGTCTTGCCTTCAATATTAAGAAGTGTGCCGATAATGCTGTCACATATATTTTTCTCGATGTGCATCACATCAAGATTATGCCTTAGATCCAAATCTTTCCAATACTCCAAGTCCCACAAAGTGGACCTGCGGGTAAAGAATAATCTCTCTTCCACCCTGCCACGCTTCCTTTTCCCGCTACCATTACCAGGATGGTTTCCTGGTGTAATATGCCTGACCTTCTCTAATTCCACTTGCAACTCATCGGCGGTGAGCCTCTTTGGCGTATCACGGTTTTCATGCTTTGCATTGAACACATGTCTTCGGTATTTTCTAGGATGCGGCTTGTCCTTGGCAAGGAAACGGCGGTGTCCAATGTAACAGATCTTGCTAAGTATTGCGTATGACAGCGGATTCCTGTCACAACGAACACATGCATTGTAACCATGTGTCGTTCGCCCTGACATAGTGCCCAAAGCCGGATAATCATGGATGCACCAAATTATAACAGCACGCAGAAAGAAATCAGCTGGTGGGCTGCTATATAGGTCTCGAGTGAGAACACCCTTCCATAGCTGTTGAAGTTCCTCCACAAGAGGCTCCATGAACAAATCAAAATCCTTTCTAGGACTTTTTGGACCTGGGATGAGCAAGGCCATCATGTAGTTTGATTCTTCGGTGCAGACATTTGGAGGCATGTTGTAAGGGATAACAACCACTGGCCACATGCTATATGTGGCGCTCTGGTGGCCAAATGGGTTAAATCCATCTGAAGCTAAGCCAAGTCTAATGTTTCTCGGGTCAGCAGCAAACTCTTTGTGTTTATCATTGAAGCTTTTCCACTCACTACCATGAGATGGATGGCTCATTACATTCTAATCTCTATACTGCTCGTTCCTAGAATGCCACAGTACATCCTCTCTTGTTTCAGCATCATGAAACAACCTCTGCAATCTTGGTGTAATTGGAAAATGTCTCAAAACATTATGAGGAATCCTCTTCACAGCATCGCCATCTTTCCATCTTGATGATTTGCATTTCGGGCATTCACTTAAGTTGGCATAATCCTTCCGGAACAAAACACAATTATGCTTACAAACATGGATCATATCATATCCAATTCCAACTACACGAAGGAAATTCTTCATTTTACAGTAGGTGCGTGGCAGCTCAAACGCATCTGGGAAAGATTCACGGAAAGCAGCCAACATCGCATCAAATGATTTTTTAGTCATCCGCTCAGATGTCTTCACCTGAAAAAAGGTGACCATAGCTGAGAATACTGACAGCTTATTTCCTGGAGTGACAGCAACGTTGCATTGTTCCAACATGCGGGCCCATCGTTTTTCTTCCGCAGGTGAAAGTTCATGGAATGCACAAGCATTTCGTAGCATTGTTTCAATGTTGGTCAAACTCACTGGCTCCGCCACCACCACCTCCTCCTCCTCTTCCACCTGAACATCAGGCAGATCAAGATGGTGATCTGCTGCTTCCACGTAGTCAATAACATTGACGTTCACAGCTTCACCATGATGAACCCACCTAGTATATGTGAACGACATCCCATACAAGTGTAGATGATTTTGCACAGTTGACTGGGGTCTTGTAACTGAATTCATACAACTGCTACACGGGCAGAGCAAATCTGATTTCGGACCACCGTACTCAGCTTTGATAAAGTGCATGAAGTTTTCAACCCCCTCGACATATGCGGTGGAGAATCTTCGAGCTGAAGTTATCCAAGTCCTGTCCATCTGTTAGACATTCAAATTAGTTCTTCTACTAGATATTACAGGAAAAACATATGTGCTTTTTTATGAAGTCCAGAAAAAAATACCTAGGTCGATGTCTAAACCTATGGCAAGATATTTGGACGAGCAGATCTAAGTAACAAAATATATGTAAAGCTAATTCAGCCAACATATTTGAGTGCCAAATTATGGCAGGCTGTTTCAGCAGTCAATGAGGCCGAGCACACAGCCATCGAACTATCGAAGGCCATCGCAGCAACAAAGATCGAGTATAAAACGGTGTAGAGCTATTTCAGCTAACAGATTGGCTACTAGACCATGGCAATCTACGTCACAATAAATATATGGCAGGATATTTTAGCAACTAATCGGCCTTGGCATGCCATCTCAGCTAAGCAGATTGAGTGCAGAATAGGGCAAGGAAGCTTCTTAAGCAGAGCATATTGACAGTAAACTACTTCGGCAAACAGTGAGATTAACAGCGTCTATCAGCTAACATTCAGCGCTACACCGACATGAACGGGGCCTCAGTCTAGAATGCGTGTACCGTGGGAGAAGCTGTCCGCCATGCTTCTCCACACGAACGTCGCCAGCGGTGGCGGCGCTGACCGCCATGCGCCTCGACAAGAATGTAGCCAGAGGTGGCAGCGCGGCTAGAGGACGGCAGTCTACGAGAGCGTACTGTGGGAGCGAGAGGATCGCCGAACCGCGGCGCCGACGTATCGGCACGGCGGGGAGGGCATCTTTGGCGGAGCGAATGGAGTGGAGGGGGACAGGGGGGAGGGGGTTTGGGGAATATTATTGGCTAGTTGGTCGAAGGGCAGTTGAATCGGATTTGGGGGGAATTTTTGGGTGTGTGGGGGGAGGATTTTCGCGCGGTGGGCGGGGGGAGTTTGGCGCATGGTCAGTTTCTCCAAGTGTAGTCCCATGTGTCAGTGAAGAGGCAAGCTGAAGCATTTTCCGTTTGCGTGAGCCGTGTGCAGGACCGAACGTGTGTGGGTTGCTATGCGACCGCGACAGGAGAGCTATGAGTGTACCGCATTTTTTCCTTTTAAACTAGGTGCTTTGCCCCCTAAAAAAATATGTTGCTTCGCGCGATCCATCGATACTACTACTAGTAATCCGGTAATCCCGACTAAAACGGCGCGGCCGGGTCTTTTCCCGCGCGATATGCTGGGAGGTTGTCTTAGTTGGGTATTTTAGGACGAGTAATGCTACACCTACGTAATCCCAGTTACGTAATTAACGCAATGTGAAACGTGTGAGCTGTTGATTGTAGATTGGGGGGAGGGAGGGGCCCACCACCATGAAAATCAGGGGAGGAGAGAGAGAGGCAATTTACGTTAACCCTTTCGTATGTTCCCGTAGATGTAGAAAGATGTGTCCGATCCTGCAATATAGGTCGTCGGATCTATATCTAACGGATAGGAAGGAAACTATGACAATTTACCCGCACTCCTCTCCACGTTTGCAGATAAGGCTTTCCCTCGTTCATCCTTTTCTCCCACAAGATCTTGATCTTCCATGCAACGCACGGGCATCTTGCTAGTACTCCTACAATATGTATATTATTGTGAAAGTTCATATACACCGGCCGAGATTAATGCAAACACGGCAGATTTTCATTACATTTCGAAATTTTATAGGACAAAAAATAAAAGAAACCCGACCCTAAACCTATTCTACGGCGGCGACCGACGTCCTCCATCTGTGATCTCCATGTACGGGGGCAGGGTTCAAGACCCGTGAAGTGAAGGTGCGGTCTCCGGCGAGGAAAAGTAGAACACGGGAGACGGACCGGCCAGTTGGCACACCATGCCCTGTCGCCTCCCATGCCCTACTCATCCTCGGAGGAGTCCTCGACCTCAGCGGTGCCGGACGTTGGATGGCGGCAAGTAGGACGCGTGGCTGACAGTGCTCCCGTCGTCGGCCGCCAGCGTGGCCACCGCTTGTGCGGCGACTTGAGCGAGGGCGGCGACCTCGAGCTCCATCCCCGATGACAAGCTCTCCCGCAGAGCGTTCGCGCTTGCGGTCACGGCGGATGTGGTTCCAGGTAGGAGGACGATGCGCTATGGTGTGGAGGTTAGCTGGGCATTGCCACTTTAAGTAGCGCATTTCGGTGAGGCCAAGCGTCCGGGTGCGTCATTAAGTCGTCGGAGTTGGTTCCGCGGGCACCGAGCCTCTTAATGATAACATACGAACGGACGGCATGAATGCAGGCAGCTGGCGCCGGCTGGGAACACACCGCGCGACGGCACGAGGGACGAGGGTTTTGGTGTGCCAGGGTAGTCAGCTACGGTCGTGGCAACGTTGGAGATGCCCTTTGCTCACATGCGATCCCCGCATGTCATTGGAAAAGCAAGACGACCCGGCATGGTCTCGGGTCCAGAGGATGTAGTTGGCCGCGCTACACCACTCCGCGGACGCGTCACAGCGCCCCGTGCATCCTCGACGAGCTGGGTGTTGGGGTGTGTTTGGATTGTGGTCAAAGTGCACCTTGCCAAAATTTTGGTCATGACCAAAAGATTGGTCTTTGTTTGGATGGTTGCCATTTTTTTGGCATGCCAATGAACTCTAGAAAACTCTAGTTCATTTTTCTTGCCAATGTCGGCCAAATCATGGGCAACCAATACCTCAACCAAAATTTTGGTCATGACCCAAAGATTGGTCTTTGTTTGGACGGTTGCCATTTCTTTGGCATGCCAAAGAACTCTAGCCAACTCAAGTTCATTTTTCTTGCCAATGTCGGCCAAATCATGGGCAACTAATACCTCAACCAAAATTTTGGCTACCCAATCCTTTGATGGGGCAACCTTGGGCACAAACCAAACATACTATTGGTCGTGCCACAACACTAACGCCACCCTTGGCAAACTGAAACCAACCGTGTCTAGCGATGATATGAGCGTGTCGCTCACTGAGGTCGCCGTGTCCAGAGGTGGTGCTGGAGCTATGCCCTGTTGTTGGCCCCAACGACCCACATGAACGGTTGTCGGTGGCAAGGAGGTCGTGGGCCAGCTCCTCCATTGGACTAGTCTGCGCTACATCGTCCCGACGGGTGTGCCCCACATGTCGGTTTCCCTGTTTTCCCGGCCATATTCGAGCATCAGTGCTCTGCGTTGCGCATTTGGCCTTTCACTGTGTAGGACAAGCTAGACAACTTATTGTTTATTTGAGTCGTTCAAGTATAATCATGTGGCGTTTGCTTATTTCTCATTCCTCTCCAACCCTCTTCTCCATCGATCATGTCGCCCTCCAGTCGAGTCCATCCTCCCGCATGCCTCATTTCAACATTCCGCCGAGTATCATTCGCATGTACCCACCCTAGTCCTCTTTCAATAGATCTTCATACCCCGAGATGAAATCGAGAGGGAACGAGTGGGGGCACGTGATACCTAAGGCGGATTCAAAATTTTGAACCGGTGATCATAGCATCAGCAAATCATATATAAAGGGTATTCAATGTTCGTTTCGTTTTTGAACGTACAATATACTCCCTCCTATCCTTTCTAGTTTACATATAAGTTTTATGTGTAGTCAAAGTATATCTACTTTGATCAAAAAGGAATCAACATTCAACAATGCCAATCAATATTGTTAGATTCGTACGTAGTCCTAGATTTGTACTCGAGATGGTTTCCAATTTGACTACTGACAAGATTAATAGTACATGACACGTATAATGTGAAAAATATATCATTGGAAACTCCTTTCACATACGAATTTGACCGTATCCTTTGTGTAAGTTGCACGTCATATATTATTACTCTAACATTTGGTCAAAGTTAGCCTTGAAAAACGCATTAGACCCTGTATGCTTTGTGTAAGTTGCATGTCATATAGGAGTATTATTACTCTAACATTTGTGTAAGTTGCATGTCATATATTATTACTCTAACATTTGGTCAAAGTAGTATAGTGGAAGTGGATCCTATGACGTAGGTATCCCTGCCTTACCCTCCCTTTCGGTCACTTACAGGCGGACCCCATGCTTGCTAGGCCCTGCATGTCAGTTAGTCAATGGGTTCGGCCACGTCAGGGAATCCTCATCCGTAGTATACTCCCTTTGTTTTTATTTACTCTGCATAAAACGGAGGGAGTGGTGGTATAATAAATGACGCGGGCAGGGGAGGGGGAGGGACGTCGGTTTGCTCTCAACTGCGGTCCCACAAGCGAGCGAAAACGCAAGACGAAGCGCGTTCCATTCGGTGAGCGACATGGAGGGTCCAGCATGCCGGGCTGCAACGTGAACGTGACAAGAGCGATGTACAGTCAAAACCGATTGACCGGTCGTCACCGGAACCACTATTCACACCAGAACCTTCGCTGCTCGGCCTACGCCAGCCACTGCCCTAAAACCACACCAAATCTCCAGCCCATTCCCCCACCTTTCGATCCCCTAGCCCGCATCAAGCGTCCCCTAGTTCGCCGGAAAGCCATGGTGCGCCTCAAGATCACTTACTACAAGATGCTGACGCCAGAGCGCCGCGCAGAAATCGCGGCGGCGGTCGGCGCCACAGACCTCCATTCGCAAGCTCGCTTTGCGGCGGGCCAATCCCCGAGTTCTCTGGAGCCAAGCTACGAGGAGGAGGAAGCCAATCCAATGTTCATGGTGGAGGTCGCGGCGCAGAAGGCCCCCGATGGGTATGAGACGATGGACGTCGACTTCGTGCCGGCGTCCGAGTCCCCCATGGTGCAGGCGGACCAGCGGTTCAACATGGCGATACTAAAGGAGGACCGGGAGGCAGAGGCTCAACTCGACGTGGAGCGCGCGCATGCCGCTGCCATCGAGGCTCTCCTGTAGGCGGAACCGGATGTCGTGGATGTGAACCGGGCGGCGGAGGCTCAACTTGAGGCGGAGCGCGCGGATGCCGCTGCCATCGAGGCCCTCCTGCAGGCGGAACCGGGCGGCAGAGGCTCGACTCGACGCAGAGCGCGCGGATGCCACTCTCATCGACGCCCTCCTGCAGGTGGAACCGGACGTCCTGGACTTGAACCGAGCGGCGGTGGCTCGACTCGACGTGGAGCGCGCGGATGTCGCTGCCATCGAGGCCCTCCTGCAGGCGGAACCGGAGGTCCTCTACTTGAACCGGGTTGTGCTCTCGTCCGTGCAGAGCGCCCGCACGCTCCGCTTGAACGAGTAGCTGGAGGCCGAGGACAACCATGGTGCGGAGACACACGTCGGCAGCGACAGCTGGTTCGCGCCGGCAGCAAAAGATGACGAGGTCGTCTCTTTCCGCGAGCAGTGATAGTTTTTCTTTATGTTGTTGTTTTTATGGATCTTTTGCTGTGTAAAAACATATATTTGTTATGCAAGTCGCCTGACTTGGGTCAGTCTACCATTTCAGGCGGTTGGATGAATATCCTACGTCTCCTAACCCTCCTTTCCTTCTTCCTCACCTCTTCTTCTTCCCCAACAGACCACCGCACGGGCCGTACGGATACTCCCCAACATGCGGTTGGATAAACATACTCTATGAACGAAAATTATGTGTCAGTGATAGGATGGCTGAGTTTAGTGTGTTCCCATGCGACAGCACGTGTCAGTGAGGGTGCGTTCCCTTGGTTGGGTTTGCGGCGTGCAGGAGCGACCGTGTGAGGGTGCGGTGCGACCGCGGCGTGCAGGAGCGACCGTGTGAGGGTGCGGTGCAACCACGATAGCCGTGCGCAAGTGTACCTCCTCATTTTGAAAACTTTAGGCAAGCTTGGAAAAAATTTGTGGCGAAGTTTGGCAATGCAAGGCCTAGACCCAAACAGGATAAGTACGTACGTACTAGGAGTACTAGTGTTAAAAAAGAAAGGCGGGGTTTTCCTTCGCGGGATTTAATTAATACAAATCCTCGTTTCATGTGTCAATTAATGCGTATTTTTTTCTCCAAAGACCAAAGAGCTAACCATCTCACTCCTCATCGCTTGATTAATGCACGGCCATGCAAACCAACCTTCTCACTTCCGCATGCATGCACGGGATATTAATGTCCTTGGTTGCTAACCCCATCAATTTTGCCTCAATTATTGTTAGTGGCCCTTTGCAAATTGTAATTTTGATATACTGGCCTTGTGTACAAAAAAATGTAGGTAGTACGAGTAACTATATTTGACTTCCTTCCCCATTGCGGTGACGTCAACGATATTTTTTTTGGTGGTTTGGCGAAGTGCATTCGACGGAGAACACCATTGAGGGAGACCACGGTAAGTCGTTCGCAAGTGCCGCCTGCAAGCCGAGACAACTGCCTTATTTGCATCCAGGAAGTTGTAGGATCGAAAGTATGTCTAGACGGGGGGTGATTAGACTACTTGACCAAATAAAAACTTAACCTTTTCCCAATTTTAGTTCTTGGCAGATTTTAGCTATTGTAGGACAAGTCAAGCAATCATCACACAATTCAAGCAAGCATGCAAAGAGTATATTGGTAGCAAAAAGTAAAGCATGCAACTTGCAAGAATGTAAAGGGAAGGGTTTGGAGAATTCAAATGCAATTGGAGACACGGATGTTTTTCCCGTGGTTCGGATAGGTGGTGCTATCCTACATCCAAGTTGATGGAGACTTCAACCCATGAAGGGTAACGGTTGCGCGAGTCCACGGAGGGCTCCACCCACGAAGGGTAATGGTTGCGCGAGTCCACGGAGGGCTCCACCCACGAAGGGTCCACGAAGAAGCAACCACCCACGAAGGGTCCACGAAGAAGCAACCTTGTCTATCCCACCATGGCCATCGCCCACGAAGGACTTGCCTCACTAGCGGTAGATCTTCACGAAGCAGGCGATCTCCTTGCCCTTACAAACTCCTTGGTTCAACTCCACAATCTTGTCGGAGGCTCCCAAGTGACACCTAGCCAATCTAGGAGACACCACTCTCCAAGAAGTAACAAATGGTGTGTAGGTAATGAACTCCTTGCTCTTGTGCTTCAAATGATAGTCTCCCCAACACTCAACTCTCTCTCATAGGATTTGGATTTGGTGGAAAGAAGGTTTGAGTGGAAAGCAACTTGGGGAAAGCTAGAGGATCAAGATTCATATGGTAGGAATGGAATATCTTGTCCTCAACACATGAGTAGGTAGTTCTCTCTCAGAACATATGAGTTGGAATTGTGTATGTGTTCTGATGGCTCTCTCCACTGAATGAAGAGGAGGTGGAGGGGTATATATAGCCTCCACACAAAATCCAACCGTACACACAGTTTTCCAATCTCGGTGGGACCGAATCAACAAACTCGGTCGGACCGAAAAGGTAAACCTAGTGACCGTTAGAGATTTCGGTGGGACTGACATGCAACCGGTAACCGATATGTTAGGGTTTGGGCATAACGTAATGTCGGTGAGAGATTACACAAACTCGGTGAGAGATTTTGGTTTAGCTAACCAGAGAGTTGGTCAGGCAAACTCGGTGGCCCGATTTGCTCTTTCCGGTGAGACCGAAAAGTTACAAAAAGGAAACACTGAATTTACATTGCAATCTCGGTGGGACCGATCCGCTCTTTCGGTGAGACCGAAAAGTTACGAAAGGGAAACAGAGAGTTTGCAATCCCATCTCCGGTGAGACCGAGATCCCTATCGGTAGAGACCGAATTCGGCTTAGGGTTTGGCAGTGGCTTATGACAAGTGAAACTCGGTGGCGCCGGATAGAAAGAATCGGTAGGACCGAGTTTGGCTTAGGGTTTAGGTCATATGTGGATATGGGAAAGTAGTTGAGGGTTTTGGAGCATATCACTAAGCACATGAAGCAAGAGGCTCATTAAGCAACACCTCATCCCTCCTTGATAGTATTGGCTTTTCCTAAAGACTCAATGTGATCTTGGATCACTAAAATATAAAATGAAGAGTCTTGAGCTTTTGAGCTTGAGCCAATCCTTTGTCCTTAGCATTTTGAGGGTTCCACTTTCACATCCATGCCATGCCAATCATTGAGCTTTCCTGAAATAATCATCTTGGAATAGCATTAGCTCAATGAGCTATATGTTGTTATGAATTACCAAAACCACCTAGGGATAGTTGCACTTTCAATCTCCCCTTTTTGGTAATTGATGACAACATATAGATCAAAGCTTCGACAAATGATAATAAGCATGAAATATATCGTCGCTTTGAGAAGTATGTGATAAGTAAGAGCTCCCCCTAAATTTGTGCATATTTAAAATTTGCTTTGGACTACAAATGCACAAAGAGTTAGAGTCATGGGTTACTCTTCCATGTCACATACATCTTGGTGGAGCGCTTAAAATGATAAGAATGAAATACATGCACTCATCACCAAGAATAGTGAATGATCACATAAGATAGATAAGATGATAATATTAAGCAAACATTAAGTGTAGCTTATGATCAAACACATGATCATCAATGTCTCACGAGCAATGACATAGTATCTCACACAAAAGCAAACAAAGTTCGAAAAACCACCAAATAAAACAAGAGAGAATAAAAGCAACACTCTCTCTCGAAGCCTATGATCTATACATTTTCTCCCCCTTTGGCAACAAGTTACCAAAAAGTTCCTAGAAAATGCATAGTGCTAAGTCGACACTCAGGCTTGATCTTCAGGTGGTGGTGGAGTCCGGAGCACTCCAAGGACGAAGCCTTCTGTAGACATGGTTGGAGTCGAGGCTGAAGTGGACGCTGGAGCTGGTGGAACTGAGGCTGTAGCTGGTGCAGACGTGGTGGCTCTGGGGTCAGCAACTAGCACTGCAGACGACCTCGGACCTCGTGGCACCCTAGCAAAGGCATCAGTTGTAGTCTTGCCTCTCCTCTCCTGCATGTCATCCTGGAGCTGCTCCACTGCAGTCTGAATCTCTGTCACTTTGACATCCAAGTCATAGAACTTTTGTTCCATGATCCTCTCTAAGCTTGCCTGGTTCTGAGTTAGGGTGGCTAGTCCTTGCTCAATCCGCAGGGTGGATGCAATCAAGTAACCAAGCTGCTCTTGTTTGGTTTTCAAGAAATACTCAGATGCCTCCTCTTGAGTTGGCATCTTGGCAGCTTTCTCCTTCCTTGCCTTCTCCTTCTTTGCTTGTGCTTGTGCAGATGATGGTTCATTCTCATTCATGACAACTTGATTATCTTCAAAATCTGGACGGATGGGCAGGTGTTCCTTGTCCAATAAGTATATGTCTGTGCCCATCTTGGAGTTGATTAACTCCTGAATTTGTGGGGCATATCCACAGCTCCTCTTTTGATCAGCTGTTGTCCTCTTAATGGTCTCTACCATGAGGCTCATCACTTTGAACTTCTGTGGCACATCAAATATATGAAGCAAATTGATCGCATGGCCTCTGATCATCTTGTGATCACCTGACTTAGGCAACAAGGTGTGCCTAAGGATCCAGTTGATAGTTGGCAGCCCTGACAGAAGATAATGCACTGAGCCAAACTTGAAAGTATCAAGTGCTTCATTTGGAATTTCCTTGTACATGTTGGACATAGAGTTGTGGTCCATCTTCTTATTGGCATATACATCCAAGTCATCTTCCTGCTCTTCTGGGGCATTGATCAGCTGAGCCCATTCAGCAACTGTAGATTGGTACCTCGTACCTTCAGACATCCAAGTTATCCTACCATCTGGATAGAAGTGTGCCGTGGAGTAGAATTGCATAATAAGTTCCTCGTTCCACTTTGTGAGCTTCTGCCCAACAAAGTCTGCTACTCCACAAGCATTGAAGCTGTCTTGCACTCCAGGATAGTGCTCTTCATTGTCCTTGATGTACTCCCAATCAACCCATCTCATGTCACAAACTATGGGCTTCTTGTCCAACAAAACTGTCTCATAGAAGTCCTGATGTTCCTTAGTGTGAAACCTGCAATCAACAGCAGTTCTTCTCCTTGAAGCATACGGATCTGCTTCTCTCCACTTCGTCAGCCCTGAGTCTCTTCTGAGCTTCATGTCCTCAGCCACAGGATGAGCATCATTGTGGTCTGGGATCTTGGGCTTGAGCTTTCTCAGAACATGCTCTTCATCATCTTCTTTAGCAGCTTCAGGCACTGGGGCCTTGTTCTTTTTAGTTGCAGGTATGCTCCTCGTATTTTTCTTTGGAGCTGTCTTGACCTTTGATGCAGCCTTGGGTGCTTCCTTGGGCTTAGATGCAGTAGCCCCTGATTTGATAGCATCACCCATTAGCTTGGGTGCCTTAGGTGCTGGTGCAGCAACCTCTTCTTCTTCCTCTTCTTCCATGATGGACGCCTTTCCAAGCACTCTGGCTACGGTCTTCTTGACCCTTTCCTTCCTTTTCTTTCCTTCAGCAGCAAATGGCTCTATGGTTGCAGGCTTTTCAGGAATCTGAGTTCAGGCTCTGGCCTTTGGCATAGGCTGCCTACCTACTGGCCTTTTGATTTTCAATCCTGGCTTTATGCCTTGAGCTGAGCCATGTTCCTTCTCGAGCACTACTCTCTTTGAAGTTGCTTCCTCTTCTGCCACATAGTCCTCATCCTCTGATTCTGAGGTTCTCTTCTTCCTTTGTCTTGTGGCAGCTTTTGGCAGATTGCTAGGGGCGCTCCTGCTGCCTTCATCTGAAGAACTTGAGGGACTAGTGCCCTCACTCATCTGCACTGGATGTTCTGACATGCTCTGGCTATCACTTTGGTCTGACATGATGCAAACTCTAACTGCTGACCCTGTGAATAGGTTATAGATGAGATAGAGTGGATAAGCATCACAAAATGCAGAGATTTTTGCAAAAGAATAATTCAAAAACTTAGTTTTAGTTTCCCACTGAAAGCATCTCGGATCTACCGATTTCTAAACTCGGTGATACCGAAGCAGTTTTGGCACCTAAACTAGTGAACTCGGTTAGACCGAGTCACAGTTCGGTGGCACCGAGACTGCTAGGGTTTCACAGAGTTCCAAAATCGGTCACACCGATAAGTAATTCTCGGTCAGACCGAGTCTCACTTGTGCAATGGCATAAGCCAAATCGGTGGGACCGAGTTTTTCAAGTCGATGGGTCTGAGATGGTTTCGGCGGAAACCTAACCCTAAAATTTTCGAATTAAACCTAATCTACGAGTTCATTGACTGGATAGAAGTTTAACAAACGTGGCAAGAATCATGATGATCACAATGTGCTAAGAATCGGATTGGGGAATAGCACAAAGATCGAGTCCATACCCTAGTTCGGCGGAGACTCGCTACGGCGGCAACGGCAGGGTTGAATTTCCGTTGACGGTGACGGAGACCAGCGACTGGAGGCGGCTGGCGGCGAGGAGACGATCCGGAGACCAAGTTGGCAGAGCAGGCTATCGCGCGGGCGAAGGGGTTCGGAGAAATTTCCAAATTTTTGCCCGTGACTATATATAGCCCGACCCTGTCGGTGTGACCGAGTGGAAGAACTCGGTGTGACCGAATGGTTCAAATCGGTTGCACCGAGATCAAAAACCTAGATTAACTTAATGATCTCGGTAGGACCGAAAGTAGGGTATCGGTCAGACCGAGAATCATAAAGAGGTTTTGGAAGTTTAAGTCTATGATGAATCGGGGACTCCGAGCGCTCCTCACACAGAGTGGTTCGAATCTGACTTGATCAAATTTTGTGATGTAGCATGAATAGAGTTTGAGACGAGAAAAGCATAGATAGCTAGAGGAGGTTCTTAGGCATTCTTGTCCATCCACTTGGCAAAAGGAAATAAAACCAAACAGTCAAAACAACAAGTGGATGTCCTCGAATGAGTAAAATATGCAACCAGCATGCTCACACAATAAGATGGCAAATGAAATATGTGACAAGGCATGCACAACCAATTCTAGCATCTATCAAGCAATTTGCGATGACAAGGTCATCTATATATGAGTATATTGACTTAGGGGTCAAGTGAGAACACTTGATCATAGGTCATACTCATCGTTTAAGCTCAAGTGGGGTTACCACTTTTAAATAAAGCATTGTTGTGTTCACACCTTTAGAGTTGCTTTAGCTCAAGTCTTAGAGTAAAGCTCCCCCTAGATGTGATATCCCCCCTTAGAGGGATGAACTAACCTCGGGTTTTGTCGATGATGACTTCATGTAGATGTTGAAGATGTGGATGCTCAATGTTGATGTAGATCACTTGGAGCTATCCATTTGAGTGAATTGCACTTTCAATACCTACATGGGTTAGTCCCACAAGGAACAAACAAGGATATCCATAGACATAGAGTGATGCACACACAAGATGATGTCCATGAAAACTTTTAGGTTACCTTGTTCCTTGTCTTACCAACAAGAGGGTTTGTGACTCCTTGAACTAGTGCAAGATGTGGAAGTTGATTGCACTTGTTCTTGCCAAAATGATAAGAGTGAAGTATGTTGGCGGAGTCACCCTCAAGAACTCTCTAGTTCTTCTTCTTTTGGATCCACACCATCTTGATGGGAATCCTTGGAGTTGTAGTCGTACTTGATGAAGTGGAACTTGAAGTAGTCTTGGGAATCCACTTGACTAAGGTCTCAGGAGCTTCTTCAAATGCATCAATTTCCTCTTGAAGCTTGTCCTTGCCTTTTTGCTTGTAGTCTTGTGGTGGAAGATCATCTTGAGCTTGTGTCCCCTTGAAAGAAGTATCATACTTCTCTTGTTGAGGAACAAACTTTGTCTTGGGGTATTGATCTTCTTCCCACTCAACTCCATTGGCATTGAACTTTCGTTCAAAACCAACACCTTGATTCTTCCGGTGCATTCCTTGCTTGCGCACAATTTCCTCGAATTGCTTACTCCCGGCAAGGCTTTTGTACACTCCTTTCTCTATAATTCCCTTCAATAAGCTATTTTCTTGCTCAAGTGTAACTTGGCTAAGAGAATCATTAGTGGAATCAAGAGAACTACTAGAAGCAACAATATTGGATTTAGCATGATCATTGTTACTGCTAGAGGAGGAATCTTTCTTGTTCTTGTTACTAGACTTGACTTGAGGCATGTAAGTGGATAAGAGTAAGCGCTTGGCAATGTAAGAAGAACTTTTCTTGCGGAGATCATCATTGATTGCTTTTAAGAACTCATGCTCTTGCTCAAGATTGAGCTTTTCAAAGCGTAATTTCTCATGAGCTCTTAAAAGTTCTCGATGATCTTCGAAGATAGTTTCATGAGCTAACTTAAGAGTGTTTAGTTCTTTAGTTAGAGCCTCAATCTTCTCCTTATCATTGTCATTCGTTTTATCTTCATTAGCATGATTAATTGACGTTTCATCATAGTATTCATCACTAGAGTTGTCAATAAGCAAATCATCACCTAACAAGTTATCTTCATCACTATTGAAATCAACATACTCGGGGTGTGTTACCTTAGGATCTTTGGCCATGAAGCATCTTCCAATTCCTTCATTTGGTGAGTCAAATATGTCGTAGGAGTTGGTTGACACAAGTGCTAGACCGGCAACACCTTCATCTTGAGTATCTTCGGAGTCGGAGTGATAACTTCTCTCGGAGTGGCTGTTAGAGTCGGAGCCGGATACCCATTCACCAACATGAGCTTGATGTCTTTGTTTTGTGTAGCTCCTTTATGATTTTTCCTTCCTTTCCGAATCCTTGCTTCTCCGTGAGTATCTTCGTTCATAACGATCATCTCTACTCCTTCTCTCTCTTGGTGGTGATTCTTTGCTTCTTCTTTTTGGAGAATCTTCTCTTCTCTTGTAGGGAGCCGTACACTCATTGGAATAGTGTTCGGGTCTTCCACAACTGTAGCAGTTTCGCTCTCGACTAGAAGATCTTTTGTCATTATAGGACCTTGACTTGAAGCTTCTATCTTTGCTTCTACTCTTGTAGAACTTGTTGAAGTTCTTCACCATTAAGCTCAATTCTTCATTGAAGTTTTGTTTCTCACTTGATGATGTAGGGGCTTCACATGAGGCTTTATAGGCACCACTTGATTTGTTGTGAAGTTCCTCTTTATCCTTAAGTGACATCTCATGAGCAACAATTCTTCCAATCACCTCCGTTGGCTTGAGATCTTTGTAATTGGGCATCATTTGGATCAATGTGCACACGGTATCATATTTTCCATCCAAGGCTCTTAGAATCTTCTTGATGATGAATCTATCGGTCATCTCTTCACTTCCTAAGCCGGCAATCTCATTTGTGATGAGAGCAAGCCTAGAGTACATTTCAGCGACACCTTTCACCATCCTTCATTTTGAACTTGTCAAGTTGACTTTGAAGCACATCCAACTTGGATTCCTTGACGGAGTCGGTACCTTCGTGCATATCAATCAAAGTGTCCCAAATTTCCTTTGCATTCTCAAGACGGCTGATTTTGTTGAATTCTTCGGGGCACAATCCGTTGAAGAGAATATCACAAGCTTGAGCATTGTATTGCAACATCTTCAACTCATCCGCGGTAGCTTCACGGTTTGGTTCTCTCCCATCAAAGAAGTCACCTTGCAAACCAACACACACAATAGCCCAAACGGCGGGGTTATGTCCAAGAATATGCATTTTCATTTTATGCTTCCAACTAGCAAAATTAGTACCATCAAAGTAAGGACCTCTACGGTGATAATTTCCCTCGCTAGACGCCATACTCTCCTAGGTTGTGAAACCAAGGCTATGACCACCAAAAGCTATGGAGATCAAGCAAATGGAGACCAAAGCCTCTGATACCACTTGTAGACGAAAGTATGTCTAGAGGGGTGATTAGACTACTTGACCAAATAAAAACTTAACCTTTTCCCAATTTTAGTTCTGGCAGATTTAGATAATTGTAGGACAAGTCAAGCAATCATCACATCAAATTCAGCAAGCATGCAAAGAGTATTGGCAGCGAAAGTAAAGCATGCAACTTGCAAGAATGTAAAAGGGGAAGGGTTTGAGAATTCAACAATTGGAGACACGGATGTTTTCCCTGGTTCGGATAGTGGTGCTATCCTACATCCACGTTGATGAGACTTCAACCCACGAAGGGTAACGGTTGCGTGAGTCCACGGAGGGCTCCACCCACAAAGGGTAATGGTTGCGCGAGTCCACGGAGGGCTCCAACCACGAAGGGTCCACGAAGAAGCAACCACCTACGAAGGGTCCATGAAGAAGCAACCTTGTCTATCCCACCATGGCCATCGCCCACGAAGGACTTGCCTCACTAGCGGTAGATCTTCACGAAGTAGGCGATCTCCTTGCCCTTACAAACTCCTTGGTTCAACTCCACAATCTTGTCGGAGGCTCCCAAGTGACACCTAGCCAATCTAGGAGACACCACTCTTCAAGAAGTAACAAATGGTGTGTAGGTAATGAACTCCTTGCTCTTGTGCTTCAAATGATAGTCTCCCCAACACTCAACTCTCTCTCATAGGATTTGGATTTTGTGGAAAGAAGATTTGAGTGGAAAGCAACTTGGGGAAGGCTAGAGATCAAGATTCATATGGTAGGAATGGAATATCTTGGTCTCAACACATGAGTAGGTGGTTCTCTCTCAGAACATATGTGTGGGAATTGTGTATGTGTTCTAATGGCTCTCTCTGCGAATGAAGAGGAGGTGGAGGGATATATATAGCCTCCACACAAAATCCAACCGTTACACACAGTTTTCCAATCTCGGTGGGACCGAATCAACAAGCTCGGTCGGACCGAAAAGGTAAACCTAGTGACCGTTAGAGATTTTCGGTGGGACTGACATGCAACTCGGTAGGACCGATATGGTTAGGGTTTGGGCATAACGTAATCTTGGTGAGACCGATTACACAAACTCGGTGATACCGATTTTGGTAATTAGCTAACCAGAGAGTTGGTCAGGCAAACTCGGTGGGACCGATTTGCTCTTTCGGTGAGACCGAAAAGTTACAAAAAGGAAACGCTGAGTTTACATTGCAACCTCGGTGGGACCGATCCGCTCTTTCGGTGAGACCAAAAAGTTACGAAAAGGAAACAGAGAGTTTGCAATCCCATCTCGGTGAGACCGAGATCCCTATCGGTATAACCGAATTGCTAGGGTTTGGCAGTGGCTTATGACAAGTGAAACTCGGTGGCGCCGGATAGAAAGAATCGGTAGGACCGAGTTTGGCTTAGGGTTTAGGTCATATGTGGATATGGGAAAGTAGTTGAGGGTTTTGGAGCATATCACTAAGCACATGAAGCAAGAGGCTCATTAAGTAACACCTCATCCCTCCTTGATAGTATTGGCTTTTCCTAAAGACTTAGTGTGATCTTGGATCACTAAAATATAAAATGAAGAGTCTTGAGCTTTTGAGCTTGAGCCAATCCTTTGTCCTTAGCATTTTGAGGGTTCCACTTTCACATCCATGCCATGCCAATCATTGAGCTTTCCTGAAATAGTCATCTTGGAATAGCATTAGCTCAATGAGCTATATGTTGTTATGAATTACCAAAACCACCTAGGGATAGTTGCACTTTCAGAAGTCCTTTACTAGTACTACTATAACTAATGCGGTGAGATGGCTTCTCGAAGAAGACAAGGGAGAAGCGGAGTCAGCGAAGAGTGAAATGATGGTTGCTTCATCTGTGCTTTTGTAATTTGACGCCTCACTGCTTTGTGATTTGTGATAGAAGGGACAGGGGAGTAGACTCTGTGCTCTATACTGTACTACATGCGTCCAAGCATGGGAGAAAGAGGAGAGACGTTGCATTTTTCTATTCCTTCAATCAATCAATAAGGGAGCTTCGGTTCCATCTTTTTGGCTTTGGCAACACCGTCCACAATGGTTCCCATGATGCCAAAAGCTATTTTCACATTTGGCTACACATTGTGGATGCCCTTAACCATACCACTTGGTTTTGCTCTTGTGTGCTATCTATACAAATCTCAATTATATTGATCTAAAAAATTATAGAATCGAGATTAGTAAAAAGGAGGTGATTTTGCCGCGCGGATGGCGGGGGAGGTTTCTTATTTTCGGAGGACGTTGTCCTGGCGGTTTGCTAACATGCGGTCCCACGTGTCAGTGCTTTACCAAGCCGATCCGCGGCCCACATGAGGTAGAACAACGGCAGAAGCAACACATGGTTAAGTTGAAGAAGATGAGGGAGAAGAGGATTTAGCAACGAGTGAAATGATGGTTGCTTCGTCCCTCCAACTTAACTGCGGGAAAGGTGCAGCTTTGTGATTTGATGCCTCATTGCTCATTACTACGCCGGCTCCATGACTGGGGTGCTTCACCTCGGCTGCTCTGCACTATATTCCGGTATGGCACGTGGACCCGGTAGCTTGATGTCCCACATGTCGGCGAAAGGGACTAGAAGATTTATGAAAGCGAGCGCTCCACTCTTACGACGGAGGAGTAGACGACACGACGGCCCAGTGAACTGTCACTTGTACTGTATAGTACTATAATTTTACTGTTTCGCACGATCCATCGATACAAACCCGATTAAACAGGAAAGGGCGGGATTTTTCCCGCGTGGTAGATGATACTGGCCATACATGTCAAAGGCAATTTTAATGTATGCAAACTGAATAATTATAAGTAACAATATGATATCTAGTAAAACTAAAAACACATATGATTTATTGTGTTAGAGTGTAGTAGTAGTGCTGTATTGCATAGTTGTTATATGTAACATGCGAGAACGTGTAGAGATGTAGTTCTGGAGGGCCTATAGAGAGAAAAGCGTAATACGGTCACTGAACTTCAGAATAAGCTGATTACGGTCACTATATACGTTTTGCGGTGATTATACGGTCACTTGCTCACAGCTCAGCATCGGATTGCACTCTGTTGACTGGCCAAATAGTCTGCATGGCGCCATGTTGACTAGTTAAATTGACCACGTTCGTTGTGGTTCCCACCTGTCAGTTCGCATAGGCAAAAGGTCAGATAAACACAAATTTACGCAGGCGTGACAAGGCTCCAACCCGTGCGCGGGAATCACCTAGTTGTGTATGTGTCTGTCAGGGCCTGATGTGTGCGCATGCACGTGTAGGTTGAGCACTTGAGCATGAGAGTGTGTGTTGGTCGTGTGGTGTACTGGTGTGTGCATGCATGCGTGCGTGTGTGCGTGTGAGTGTTGCGTGCGTGCATGCATGGCTGCGTGTGTACGCGTGAGTGTTGCGTGCGTGCGTGGGTGCATGTGTTTGTGTGAGTGTTGTGTGGATGCAGTTCGTGTGCATGCGTGCGTGTGTGTATAATCACCACACCAGCTCCTGTGTTTTAAAACAGACGGCTCAGCATACCAATACAAGGCCACCTTGTCCGCTGTGCCCGCGGTCATGACTTCGAACCACCGTCCAAATATTTTTTTGCCATTTGTTTTCATTCTTACTAGCAAGATGCCCGTGCGTTGCATGTAACATCAAGATGCATTTGTATGACTTGTTTATCTTGTGAGAGAAAAGGATGAACGAGGGAAGGCCTTATTTGCAAATGTGGAGAGGTGTGTGGGTACCTTTTTGCAAAATTGCCATAGTTTCTTTCCTATCCGTCAGATATAAATCGGACGGCCTATATTACAGGATGGCAGGCACACCATCATCACCAACTCTGTTTTTTATAAGAGTGTATTTTATGCATTTTATAAGAGTGTAGATGTAGAGTAGATACAAGTCGACAGGTGGGCACGATGGTAGTGAGATAATGTGATGCACACCTAGAGGTGCGACGTGGAGCGTTTAACTGGCCAACTAGTCATGTCATGAGCAAATACAGAGTTGTACGGTCAGCCCGTGACTGCATAATAACCACTAAACGTAAATGGTGACCGTAATGAGTGGATTCTGAAGTCCAATGTACGTATCGTGCTTTCTCTTCAAATACAATGATCGTCATTGCATATATCGCGAGAGAAAGATGAAACATGCATGAATTTTCTGGGGGCTTACTTTTAGAGGACCTGGAGATAGTTTTGTGTGCATTCGTGAAAGGGGCGTACAGGGGGGTATGCGATGGAGAGAGATGCTCTTCATTTCTCTTTATTATGACTAACCTTGTGTATAGTATAAAAATATACAAATTCACAGTGCAGAATAAATATCATTGTGGGCACCATGCAATGCAAATTAGCGTTTGTACTCCTCCATATAATTTTGTAATGTTGTATATATGTAGAAACTCTAAAATAATTTTTTGGCCACACTTTATTCAAAAGGAATTTTGTATGCGAAATAAATGTGAAGAGAGGGCTTTTTAGATCAATGGGGTACGTGATGTAACATGTGTGAATGTGTAGTTGATGCATTTGGCGGGGCCTAGAGAGGTATGTGTGTGTATTACGTATTCGAGAGAGGCATGGATAGAGGGGCCGACGGGGGGGCGTGGGAGAGATAGCACGAGAAATGAGAGTGGTCTAGAGAGAGAGAGACGAATATGATGTCACGACAAGAGATTCCATTCCCTTGAGTGTGTATATGCAAGGGGGAGGGAATAGAGGCACCAGGAGAAATTTTCTATGTGTGTGGTGTTTGTGTTGGTATGTGTGGGTGTGAGAAGATAATGAGGCGTGGGGGCAGAGGGTGTGTCACCGCGTGATGTCCGGTGGGTCGAGGTGAGACCCTTCGTTCTGTTCCGTCCTGCGCCACATTGGTCGGCCCGTGATGCATTTAGGAAGACCCATGGATGACTAGTCGTACAAGACAAAGATAGCAGAATTGTGAAGGACTCTGTGTCCACAGACAAAGACGGCTAGGATTTGTAACCCTAGGTTCTCGGACTAAGGTAACCCCTTCATCTCTGATATTCCTATTCATCCAACCTAACTTTAAGGGGCATCCTACAGAATGCTCTGCTAGAATCATACTCGTTGATTAGGAAGAGAGGTGTGAGATAATGCGTGAGAGATAGGCGTAAAGATAATGTGCGTACATGAGACACGTAGGCAGGTCCATGTATATAGAAAGGGTCGATGAGGATTGTGCGTGTGTATGTTTGCGAGAGGAAGAGTGCTTGTGATAAAGGTTAGTGAAAACAGTTGTAAATGGTTACGAGAGGGAGGGAGGGTTATATCTAGAGCATGTGTGCGAGAAAGACACCTCGGGAGAGAGTGTGTGAGCATGTGTGAGAGACCACCGATGGAGAGTGAAACTACACGTAAAAGACTTCTCTACACATTGATTAAAGATATAAATTGTATCCAAATATTAGGATGGGATCATGGTATTTGCAATTCGCGTAAGGAGTGGTCATTGATCCATCAGACATCTAGATTCTATCGAATTTGAGCATGTCTATGTTATTATTCGACACAATTGATCCACATAGTTAGTATTTTGAACTCCAGACAATGCATCGCTTTAGCAATCGAATATAAACGTGAGTATAGTTCATGTTGTGTGTGTAAAGCACATTATACAAACGAAAGTTACACAATGGACATTATAAATAGCTACTACCTATGAACTAGCATACATTTGAATTCAACTTAAGGTGGTTTAAAAAAATCGAATTCAACATGAAGTCCATTCAATTATTTGAATTTGATATCATGGCATTTGTAAACCATACCTAAATTATGAGGGCACCAATCTTTGCTCTGATTTCGTACATAATAGCATATGTAGTCGTGTAAAAAATAGATTCAAATTTAGCTCCTCCCTTCCAAAATAATTGTAGTTATAGGATTTTCAAGTGTGAAAATTTCAAAAAGAAGCGGATAATTTAATGAGGTTTTCAAACATACAAGGTCAAATATAACGTTGTATATTTAGGTCAATCCTCATAGTTCAGGAGTACTCTAAACGTGAATGCTTGTGTTTCAAAATTTCGAACGAAGCGCCAAAAGAGCCTCTACTCGCCCGAAACCGCGTGAGACCAATGTTTGGTATTACAAGGAAATTACTTTTCTAATAACTCTGACCCGTGAAACCTACCGACCCGACGTCCAAAGGTCTAAACCGGGGTAGGTTTGTAGCTTCATCTAGACGCCACGCAACCGCATCCGAAAAACATTTATACACAATGGCCGCCTAAGCACACATGCGCGCGGCCGAAATTGCTCCCGCCCACTATTTGGGACACCTGGGATTACCATCCTACCCCCGACCCGCAGTAGGTCCGAAATTTAAGAGGGGGGCAAAGTTTGTACTTTCCCCAAATTTCAAACAAGCGCGTCCCATTTCTGTTCAAAAAAGCAAAAAACAAGCGCGTCCCAGACCGAAACATGGTTCCTCCCACCCGTCCGATTCCCCATTCGTACTCCGTGGGCGCCAAAACTACCTCTCCACCAGCCGCGAAACCCCGGCGTCCTCCGTCCGCCACCCCATCCCACCCATCAACTGCCGCCCTCCTCCATCAAGCCGGAGCCGATACCCCGACGTCGTCGTCCACCGCAACCTCAACCGCAACGCCCTCCACGGCTAGTAGTTGAAGCTGAGGCCGAGCCGTCCGTACCCGAGCCAGTTCAACCACGCCGTCCTGTGCCTCACCGCTGCCGCTCCAACTTCGCCACCCTCCACCACACCGGAGTTGTTCCTGCTACGCCGTCCTTCGCCGCCTCGGATCTGCTTCCCCTCCGCCGACATACGGCCACGGCAACATAGTCAACAATTTGGCCATGGGTTTGTCCAAGCCTGCACCCTCCAGAACATCGGTTTCCCCTGTGAAAAGAAGAAAATAGGCGCGACTTGTGGAGGTGACCACACCGGCAACCGAAAAAGGTACTCCTCTTCCCTTATTCGTGCAAATCTTATGTCTCTGCTTGCACGATATTCATCCCACAGAAGACACTAGTTGACCGCTTCTTCTTGATACTAGATGTTCCTAGTAACTCGCGATGCACAAGGTTTCTCCTCATATACTATTTCACCTTAGCTAGAGGTCCGTCGCCCCCCTGAATTTCAATTTCTGGCCACTTGATTCCCAATTAACGGAAGCATTCCCCGGCGTAACAGGCGCTAGTACGCCTATTACGCCGGGGAAGCAGCGCCTTGGTGTTTATCTTAGGGGCGTGTGCGGCCTAGAGCTACTGGCGCCCGATCTGGAGGTCGGTCGGGATTAAAGGGATGGCCTGGGGGCGCTGCCAAGCACGGCGGTGGTGTGGGGTCGATGGGAGGGCGGGGCGGCGGAGGCAGGGGTTTGGGCCGATGGTCGCTGGCGGTTCGAGAAAGATCGTCAACACTGACTGGCGCAAGGTAGACGAAGGCCATCTGCCCGTTCCTTATAGATCGGACGGTTCATTAAAAAAATCGACTGACCTATTTATTTTCAATCGACTGTTATCTTAGATATGACCACATGTGGTGGTGTGCTGGAGGAGTTCCTGCATTTCCTGTGCTCATATATTACAAAATCATACATAGTAGAATCTAATTTTGTTTGCCATGCAATGTTGTAGAGCTATCATATGTCTCCTGTCATTTATTTTTCAGCCACCTGCTATCTGTTACTTTTACAGTGCACTAGTTCTGCACACACTTCACCCTTTCTCTCACTGTTGTGTTTTTATGCAAGGGTATTTCAGACTCTGCTGCCATGAGAGAAGCCAAAAAGAAAAGAGAGAAGTCGCTCCAGTTTGGTCTGCGGGTAGGCAAGACACGTTTCAGGGCTATAATGGGTGAAGTGTCAGTAGATGGAGACGGTAAACGTAGCTCTGGAGTTGATGACCTCGCTCGCAATGAACCACCATCCCAGGTGCTTGCTTTAACTTCGCGGTGTCATATGTGGTTGCATGTTCCATATGGTGTCTAGCTTGTATTCGAAAGGCCGAAGTCGGTAAGATAAGGAAAGATATTTTTTTACATGAACCACCATCTCGTGAGCACTAGAAGACAAATAGCTAGTCAGGGCACTGGCCGAGCCAGTGACAAGCCCAGCAAAGATAGGCATCACCTGGAAGCCAACTAAAAAGCTGCGATGGTGGCGAAGCATCCCGCCTCCCACCAGGCTCTCAGGTCCTAGATGATCATGCTCACCTCTCCAGCCGGATGTCTAGCTTGTATTGCTTCCAATTTGGTTAAATTGCATCCTCTTAGCTTACACATTATACCTTTGAATATGACATGCCTTTCTGTTTTTGGTACATACTAGTACATCTGTGTATTAACCATGTTCTTACATCAAACTAATGTTCTTGTGTATCCCTCATCAATCACTTATGACGAGGCAGGCAGGCAAGGGGACTACTCCTCATTTAAAGAATGCAGCGTCAGCCTCCAGACATGATTCTCAAGAAACAAAAATGCTAGATGAAGATAGTGAATGTAGCTCTGTAGTTGATTACAGCATTTCCCCTACACTAGCATCGCAGGTGCTTGCTCTAACTTGGCAGCGTGATATGTGGTTGCATGTTGCATATGGTGTCTAGATTGTAATTCTTCCAATCTGGTTAAACTGCATGTGCTAGTCTGCTTAGCTTATACATTATACCTATTAATGTGACATGCCTTCCTGTATTTAGTACATAGTACATCTGTCTATTAAGCATGTCCTTACATAAAACTATTGTTTTTTTTGTATCCCACATCAATCAACATGACGAGACACCTTTAGTATATGCAGTGCGATATTAGTTGCATATTTCATATGATTTATAGCATGCGCTACTTCTAATTTGTTGAAATTCCATTTATGATGGGACGCTTTTAACTTGGCAGAGTCATATTGGTTGCATCTTTCATGTGGTGTCTAGCTTGCATTGCTTCTTATTTGCTGGAATGGTTTCTGCTTAGTTTACACAAACAGTTGTGAAAATGCCATGTCGTCCTGTTTTTCGTACATATTCCATCCTGGTATCATGTGTTTGCCTTACATCAAAGTAGTGATTGTCAGTATCATGCATGAATGAGTTCTGGAGAGAGAATTTTATTGCTTTTTCTTGTCGGTTTTACTTGACAATTCAAAATCAATAAAGCGGAAGGAAGATAGCAAGGCAACGGATAAAGGTGATCCTTCCGAACAGAGGGCCTCTACAGTTTCTACTCCTCCACACCCCCAAGATGATTTCCAAGACAACACATGCATAGACACTCAACAAAGCTGTGTTTATGATGAGCACGTCTCCTCTAGTGCAGCATCACCAGTGTTATATGTGGTTGCATGTTATGTGTGATGTCTAACTTGTATTGCTTCTAATATTGTTGAATTCCATCTGCTTACTTTACACATTATACTTGAATAAGACACGTGTTCCTGTTTCTAGAACATACAATATCTGTCTATCACACCATGTTCTTACATCAAATTACTACTGTTGTGTAACCTGCAACAATCACTTATCATAAGACACGTTTGACTTTGGAGTGTGATATAGGTTACATCTCACATTCTTTTCGAGCTTGTATTACTAATTTGTTGAAATGGCACTTATGACGAGACAGTTTTAACTTGGTAGAGTGATATTCGTTGCATCTTTCATATGGTGTCTAGCTTTCATTGCTTCTAATTTGTTGAAATGCCTTCTCCTTAGTTTACACATCATAAGCTGTGAATATGCAATGTTGTGAATATGCAATGGCACTAATGATGAGAGACCTCTAACATGGTAGTGTGATGTTGTTTGCATCTTGCATATGATTTATTTCTTGTACTACTTCACATTTGTTTAAACGCCATTTATGATGAGAAACTATTTAACTTGGCAGAGCGATATTTGTAGCATCTTTCATATGGTGTCTACCTTCCATTGCATTGCTTCTAATTTGGTGAAATGTCTTCTTCTTAGTTTACACATCATAGTTCTGGTTATCTCTTCCATCCTGTTTTTCATACATATTACATCCTCCTATCATGTGGTTGTCTAACATCAAAGTTCAGTTCGTCTGCATCACGCATCAATTTGTTCTGAAGAACTAAATTGTTATTCATTTTTATTGTCGGCTTGACTTAACATGGCACAGAGAAAGAGGAAGAAACACAGAATGGCAGGGAACGAGAAGCGGATGAATCCTGCAGATTCTGCTGGTACTGATGATGCAATAGAAGGTTAAAGTCCAGCAGAAAATTCGACAAATACGGCATCCCATGCTACACGAGTTGCAAAAAAAGACAAACAGAAACAAATAGCTGCCACCAAACAAGCAGAGACAGCCCTAGTTCTTGCAACACCTACCACAGTACTACCAGTTGCACGGCGTACTCGTGCGTCAACTGAGCTAGCAGCACGTTCCCAAGCTCCCTTTCCACCTGACACTACTTCCCAAGCACTCTTGACACAAGAAGAGTTGGCAATATCAGATGAACCTTGTGAGCTTCAATAGCAAGAAGGTAGTTGCTGGAGTCAAGTTACAGTTGCATGTTTCTTTATATGTAGTGTCACAGTTTGATGTACACTAACACTTCCTATGTTTGTTGTTGGACTAGCGCCTAGGCGCAAGAGGAAACAAACATCAGGGATAATGCTTGATAGGTTAACTAAATCTAGAGGAAGAATGGAGATCCGTTTTGAGGTAGGTTTAAAAAGGCCACGTGATGCTACAGAGTCAGCCAAGTTAGTATCAGAGGCAGCGGTTGCTGTTAGGTGTCATGTACGTATCCTCCCAACATGGATTCAGTACATGAATGACAAAGATGAAACCCAGTTCAACATCTTCCTCGACAATTTATCTGGAAGTATGGTTATGTAAGGAAACTAGTAATATCGTCTTGCTCTGTCCAATACTTTCTAGGTTGCTAATAATGAGACTCCCATAATTTTCAATAGATGAGGTTCAAGTTGGGTAGCCAAGATGATGCAACCAGACAAGCTTGCACCCATGTTTTCAAGTCTGCTCTGCGATAGTATCGGTATAACCTGAGGAAAACTCACTTTGACAGCAAGGCTAACAGTGAACTTGCCCAAACATCTCCAGTGGAAAATATATCTGATGAAGACTGGAGAGGCCTCGTTAAACACTGGTCCGATCCGAAGTATCAGGTACGTTATATATATGTCATCAGATCACATGTTGAAGTCCTATTTACGCATGTGCCACACAAATCTATCTTCTTGTAGGTGAACTGTTCAAAGAACAAGGCCAACCGTACAAAAGTGAAATACAAACAGACAACAGGATCTCATAGCTATATTGCACACTACAAGGCTCTTGTAATTAGCTGCCGTTTCACTCTTTTCGCTGTACCATATTATCAGATCTGTATTGACTTGTTCCAAATGCAGAGGAAAGCCCGCAAGGACCAAAAAGTACCTGAACCAAATGCTGTGGAAATCTTCAAGGACTGTCACACCAGCGAGAAGAAGGGCATGACTACACCAGTCAAAGCCGCTGTTGTAAGTCCTTAATCCTCATGCCTTTTAACTACTACTTACTCTGACTTGTACCTTGAACTGCATGGTTTGCAGCCAATGTCTATTACTCTTTTCAATTTTATACACAATTGTCTTAGCGTATCATTGCACCTTACAAGGTTTAAAAGAGAGGAGTGATGTTCCTTTGGTCTTGACCCGTAATCTAGTTCCGTGCTCGACTTGCCCACACAACGTTACAATTGCCTTTTTGTCTGTTCTCAGTTGTTTTGTGATATGAATGACGTCATACTATGCTTACCGTATTATAAACTTCGTCTCTTTATCCTTAGCCCTCAATACAATGTGAAGAAATAGACAATACATTAGCGATGGTACATGGTCATATGTTTGGAACCTGGTTTTATGGTCATATGTTTGGAACCTGGTTTTATTATGTACTTTGCAATAAAATACAACTAATATTTTACATGGGTTCACCAAAATAAGTTCTGTATATAGACCAAAGCTATTTTGTTTGGTTTTGCTCCCTCCTTAATATCTTCTGTTCTGGTACTACTAATGTAAAACCTCAACTTTTCAGCTATGGAAAAATGGTGGAACCGCCACCTTCTGAAGGTGGCGAGGCAACTATAACCGCAATGTTAGCTCTTGCTGCAGTGGGTCAGTACCTGTCCACTAACAGTGCCAAAAGCATGTTCCTGCGTAATACTGGGTTGGTTGTTAAGGCAATATCGTCCAAACTGCCTCATGATCAAGATATGCAAGCTCAAAGCAATGTTGTATCTGCGCTCTAGACACAAGTCCATTCCCTAACAGAGACCCTTTGTGAAACAAGGAGAAACATTGCTCAATGTCGTCAAGATATGCATGGTTTTGAAACCAGACTATCAGACATTTGCTATGTTGTTCAGGAGCCTAGGAGAAATGAAGGCGAGGGTTATGGTGCTCCATCGGACAATACAGCATGAAAACGTAACAGTCAAGTCAAATGAACTGAGCTTCTGAACTTCTGGTGGTGCATTTATCTGCTAGACTATTAAGTTTTATGCCAACCTTCCTTTTGTTATATAGTTGTAATTTGTTTTGGTGCGATACACAATTTATTCTTAACGTGCAGCCACCGCCTGAAGAAAACAGCAAGCCATTGTCGTATAGTGTAGGGCGTTCCCTATATTTGCACTGGTGGCGATCTTTGATGCCAAGTGGATGTAATCTGTGTAATCGCCTTAATAGCCTAGCGTTAGTTTCGGCCTTATTTATTTCCTAGTCTTCTTTTTCCCTAGTTTGCTAGTGGCCGCAACTACCATGGGCCATATACGAGCCGTAGGATCCATGGGTCTCCTACGGGCTGTCGATAAATGGGCCTGTAATCGGTGGGCCTCGGGCCGTCGGATAAATGGGTCTACATGGGCCATAATCGGGCGTAATTGGTATCGGCCCAACACGGTAACAGGCCGTTAACAGGCAGTAGGACAACAAAGGCTTAATTCTGTCACAGGCATAACGGGTCATTAATGGGCCAGAATATAGGACGGGCTGGAAATGGCGCAACGGGTTAACAGGCCAGAAATGGGCCGACTCTTGCCATGGGCCGAATTTGGCCCGTTAGGGTAACAGGCCAGTAACGGGCCGACTCTTGCCATGGGCCAAATTTGGCCCATTAGTGGAACAGGCCAGTAACGGGCCGACTCTTGCCATGGGCCGAATTTGGCCCATTAGGGGAACAGGCCAGTAACGGGCCGGAAGTAATCGAGGGCCGAAAAGGAGCCCAAGAACGTATGGGCCGTCAATAGGCCGAAAGCTAACACGGGCTGGAAACGGCCCATGTAAATCACGGGCCGTTAACGGGTATAAAGAAAATTACTGTTCATTATGGGCTAGAGTCACCGTGTGCCTTTACCTGGGCCGGCCTATTATGGCACACGAAAATCTTGTGGGCCTTTACCTGGGCCGGCCCATTATGGCCCGCGAAATCTTGTGGGCCTTTAGCTGGGCCAGCCCATTATGGTCCGCAAAATCTCGTGGGCCTTTAGCTGGGCCGGCCCATTATGGTCTGCAAAATCTTGTTGGCCTTTAGTTGGGCCGGCCCATTTAAACTTGTTGGGCTGTGCCACGTGTCGACGTATCATAGGCGCCTTCTGTCCAGTGAGTGGATGACATCCGTCCCGACGATGAGCCAACACGTGTTTCCTCTAGCCAATGATGATTTTACACGTGGAAAATCCCCATTGGTCGGGGCTGTTAACGGGTTATCGGATCCAAAACCCGACCCGATAGCTTAATGGCGTTCCATTATGGTGGATACCACGTGTCGTTCACCCTTGACGAAAGCACTTCTTTGACACACGATTTATCGTCATGGAAGTGGACACTTCCGTGATGATAATTTTGGTAATGTCATGGAACACTTCTACGACAGCACAGGTATGACTATCTTGATTCTGTCATAAATTTTCCATGGATGTACATGCATGACAAAAAAGCGACCTACTGTGATAAACACGTATCATCACGGAAGTGTATTTTTTGTAGTGGGTGGATGAACAGGACCCCGTGGTGTGGAGGGCTGGATGAACAGTAGACGGTGAAGGGGTGGTTGAACAGGACCCCGTGGTGTGGAGGGCTGGATGAACAGTAGACGGTGGAGGGTGCCTGTGGAGGGGTGGTTGAACAGGACCCCATGGTGTGGAGGGCTGGATGAACAGTAGACGGTGGAGGGGTGGTTGAACAGTAGCCGGTGGAGTAGCGCGCGGTGGAGGCTGGATGAACAGGAGCCCGTGGAGGCTGGAGGAGGTCGACGGTGGAGATGAACAGTATCTCGTGGAGTCCCATTTTGCGGTACGCCACACCCCTCCTGATGAACAGGACCCCTGTTTCGACCGTAGCGCTCCAACACAAGTTTGTTTCCTCCGTTTTGCAGTACGCCACACCCCTCCCGATCAACAGGACCCCCGTTTCGACCGTAGGAGGTCCGTTTCCTCCGTTTTGCGGTACGCCAGACCCCTCCCGATGAATAGGATCCCATTTCGAACGTGGCTGGTCAAACACAAGGTCGTTTCCTCCGTTCTGCGGTACGCCAGTCCTCGTTTCCATCACATGTTCCGTGCAAGCCCTCCCGATGAACACGACGCATTCCGTTGCCTCCCCATGAACACGACGCATTCTGTTGCCTCCCATGAACACGACGACGACGCTATTTCTCCGTTCTGACCCAGCCTTGTACACGAGCGCTGGCCGTGCGTATGCGCGAGTAGGTGTTCAAGACCCCGCCCGTATGTACACATACGTGGCCGTATTTTCTTTCTTGCACCCTGGCCGTTGTACGTACGTGTACATGCTATGTGTGCGCCTCTACTATGACACGTGCGTGCCTCTACTACGACACGTGCGCGCCTCTACATCGACCAGTATGTATGTACACATTCGCGACCAGAATGACAACGCTACGTACGCTTCGACCAGGTGGGTCCCGACTGTCAGGCACTTCCTTGCCTGCGAAGATGTAGCTGGTCAGTCCTAGCAGTCAGGGGGTGAATCATTTTTTTTGCCCGGACGCACTTCCTTGCGTGCGAAGATGTAGCTGGTGGGTCCCAGCAGTCAAGGGGAAACGTTTTTTCACGAAATACGGTGGCCCGTCCGATGGGTCCTGCTGTCGGGTGGAGGAATAATTATTTTGCACGTAATAAGGAGGCACTTCCTTGCTGCGGCCATGGACCTAGCTGTCAGACTCTCCACGTATAGTCCACGTTCGATGGAAGCTGTTCCTTGACCACGTTGACCACGCCGCGCCGAGAGCACCAGGGCGGTGGATGACGGCGAGGCCTAGGAAGGGGACGACGCGGAGCCGGGGAAGACGCGGCATTGGATGCCCACACGTAGAGGAGTACGAGGGTTCACTGGTTCGCTGCGGTGTGAGGCTGCCATCGCCGCTTAATAATAGGGGGTGTGGGAGAGTAGAGGGATGGCCTGGCCAGCGGTAGGAGTAGTAGGGGGCGGTGAGGCCCCCACCGCATCGCAGCCGGCCACGAGAGGCAGGAGCATGAGGCACGACCGGCGCTGGTTTGGGCGGCTGGAGCAAGAAGACCAGAGGTTGAAGAAGCACTATGGCCGTTGGATGGACATCATACGATCACTGGAGCTAGAATCGTGCATATTGACTAAGTTGACAAAGCCCTCCATCCCCGTCAACTTAGTAGGCCCACAAGTCCGCCTGCCACTATACTGGGTCCCAGCTAATAGGGGGAGTATTCATTTTTTTTGTGCGTAATAAGAAGGCACTTCCTTGCGTGCGAAGATATAGCTGGTGGGTCCGAGCTGTCAGCGGCGGTAACGTTTTTTCACGAAATACTGAGGCCCTTTCGGTGGGTCCCTGATGTCAGGTGGAGGAATCATTATTTTGTGCGTAATAAGGAGGCATTTCCTTGCGTGCGGCCGTGGACCTAGCTGTCGGCCTCTCCACGTAAAATCCACTTCAGATGCATGTCGGTCGTTGACCACGTTGACCAGGCCGCGCCGAGAGCACCAGGACGGTGGACGACGGCGAGGCCTAGGAAGGTACCGACACGGAGGCAGGGAAGACTTGGCAGTTGTTTCCCACGCGGAGGGGAGTACGACTGTACGAGGGTTTACTGGTTCGTCTGCCGTCGCCGGATAATAACAGCAGGTGTGGGTGAGTAGAGGGATGGCTAGGCCAGCGATGGGAGTATGATGGGGCAGTGAGGCCTGTGCGGCAGCAGAGCCGGCCGCGGGGAGGACAGAGCAGGCAGTCCCGCCGGCACCTGTTTGAGCGGCTGGAGCAGGAAGAGCAGAGATTGAAGAAGCACGATGGCCGTTGGATGGCCATCCAACAGTCACTGCTTGTGCGTCAACATTTTTTTAGGAAAGCCTCAAATCTGTGGAAAATAGCATACAGCCCGTCTGCCATTATTTCTAATAATTTACAGCCCATTTGCTAATTATTAAGGTTTTTTTGTAGCCCATATTCTTTTTGTTAGCATTACAGCCCATATTGTGGCCACGGTTAAAAAATTATACGAAATTTTGCATATTTCGGTGCGGTCCGAACTGTTTTTAATCCCAAAATTTTGACTCACATTAAAACTGATTTTAAAAATAAATGTATATCAATATAAAATCCAACAAATTCTCCACGCATAAAAATTAATGTAATTTCAAATCTCGAAATGAAGAAAAGATATTTGAAACTAATTGTCGGTTTGATGTGTTTTAAAAATGTACAGCCCATTTCTCATTACTGATGGGCCATTTTCTCAGCCAGTCGAATGAAAGCTCTCCTCGTCTTGAAAGATTTACAGCCCAACAGGCCTGACAAAGCGACTTACTTGGCAAATCACAAAAAACTGGGATGTGGCCGTGGACTCAGCTGTCAGCTTCTCCACGTATAGTACTCTTCCGATGGAATGTCGTTGACCATGTTGACCACGCCGCGCCGAGAGCACCAAGGCGGTGGACGACGGCGAGGCCTAGGAAGGGGACGACGTGGAGCCGGGGAAGACGCGGCAGTGGATGCCCACGCGGAGAGGAGTACGAGGGTTCACTGGTTTGGCTGCGGTGTGAGGCTGCCGTCGCCGCAGGGCCTGGCTAGCGGTGGGAGTAGTAGGGGGCGATGAGGCCTCATCGGCAGCACAGCCGGCCATTGGAGGCAGGAGCAGGCTGTCTCCCCGGTGCTGGTTTGGGCGGCTGGTGCAAGAAGAGCAACGATTGAAGAAGCAGCATGACCGTTCGATTCAAATCCAATGGTTACTGTTGCTAGAATCGTTTGTTGACTAAGTTGACAAGCCCTGCGTACGCGTCAACTTAGTAGACCCACAGGTCAGCCTCCCAACCGGTGCGCCCCAGATGTCAGTGGGAGGAATCATTTTTTTCGCGTAATAAGGAGGCAGTTGATTGCGTGCGGCCAGGCCAGCGGAGGGAGTAGGGTGGGCCGGGGAAGCCTGCGCGGCATCACAGCGGGCCACAAGAGGAGGGAGCAGGCAGTCCCGCCGGCGCTAGTTTAGGCGCCTGGAGCAGGAAGATCAGAGATTGAAGAAGCACATCGGCCGTTGGATGGACATCCAACACTAACTGCTGCTAGAATCGTGTGTTCACTGACAAAGCCTTGCGTAAACAAGTCAGCCTCGAAATCTGTGGCGTGTACAGCCCATTTGCTATTATTTTTATAATTTTTACTCATTTTCTAATTCATATGGAATTTATTGCAGCCCGTTTTCCATTTTTAGAATTGCTGGCCATTTTCTGGTCAGTACTAGGGTCAAAAAATTAACTAAATATGTGGGAAATTTTGAAAATTCGCAAATTTTTGTTGGGGAACGAAATATTCTTAATCCAAAAATTAATAGACATACTAAAACAAATTTAAAAATAAATTAGTACTATGTCATGTTAAATCCAATGAAATACGTATAAGATATCAATGAAGAATAAAAACAAAAAAAGAAACTTGTATCCCATTTGCTATAATTTTTTTGGAATTTTCAACCCCTTTTGATATTACTTTTAACAGACATTGACCATACTCTTAAGCCAGGCCGGAATGCATCCCTCCTCGTCTTGAAAGATTTGCAGCCCAGTAATTCAGAGAAAACAAATAGGCCTAGCTTGGGTATTCTTCAAAAAGAAATACTGGGCTACCTATTTTCCCAAAGAACTAGTGCATGAGCATTTAGCTTTATTTATTTATGTTTAGGGGACCATGAGCATGTACCTGGGCCAGATTCATGTGAGAGCCTCCCTTCCAGTTAATTATGGGCTTCTCTATTGGGCCTTCATTAGTGGGCTGCATGTTATCAACAAGTGGAAAATGTGTTCCGAGTTTGAAAAAAAATGTGTTTCGTACGATAAATAGTATGCGCTACGTACGGTACAGGGCACTAATGGATCGAACTGTGCAACGACTTCCAAAACATTGTGTTTGTTGTTCTAACAACACATTTATTCAACCAATAGACGAAATATACTACTGATTGTACATTGAAAACAGCAGTAGCAGCAACCAGGGCTGGGGGTGCAACAGAAGCAGTAAGCAGGCCAGAAGAGTGAAGACGCAGCTCTCTCTTCCAAACCAAACATCAGCCATCATTACAAAAGGGCTACCAAAAAAGAACAAGTGTATGCATCAAACTAAATAAAGATCCTACTACACCAAGTGTATGCATCTAACTAACTGGCTCAGTTAGACGTTACTATTTATTTTTTTCGAAACAGAGGCAAAAGAATTGCCTCGTCGATTAATTAAGAAGAAGAGAATTGCCTGGTTAATCTACGGAAAACCGGGCTAAAACCGAAGATGTTACTATTTATTATCCTGCAGTGGAGTCGCGGATGGAGAGGAGTGGGAAACTTCACTGGTTCGGGTGCGCGGCAGCACAGCCGCGGTGGTTAGAAGGGAAAACATAAATTGGACACGGCATTACTTTTATAAGAGACCTGCGTTTTATACCCCACAGTAGGCATACTAACAAGTTCACAAACAAATACAACAGAAAAGGTAAACATTCATATCAAACTCAGGTTCACAGGACACGTTCATATCCATAGCCAACATTCACAATCAACAACTCAAAAGATTCATATATACACAAGCTCAGCATATCTATGCATCCAAATGATTGATAGATCACACGACAATATTCATACATAATTTACAAAAAGATTCAGATATACGCATGTTCAGTATGTTTATGCATCCAAATGATTGAGATCACAGCCAATATGATCCATGGACGAACTTTAATTACCTAGGATACAAACTGGTAAATGGTGTTCAATCAGAGGTACTTCTTGCTAAAATTAGTTCTTGTATGAGTAAAACTTTCGAGTACATAAGAGGCAGCACAGACAATCTGAACTTTGCTTGTAGGTTTATCCTCAAATAGTGGCCTCATGCCCAGGGAGGTTTGAGCAACTTGGCCACTACTTTCATCCAACCAGTTTACTGGGTCATCTTGATCCTGTATCTCGCCAAAATTCTACATTCAAGACGAGAAAGGAGGCGGTTGAGAAAATGAACCACCCAAAATTTTTGTGTAGTTCAACTGAAATGGAGCATCCTTGGCATGCAGACTGATTAAGTGCCAGATGAATATACGCGTCAACCAACTTGTCTGGAATCTTTAGACTGCATGCCATATAGTTCGCTACCATATGTGCCGATAACCAAAAGGCACAAGTTGGGACCAAAGACTGGACTGCGTTTTTCTAGGATATGCACCAAGCAATATTTTTGGCGTTCACTCTCCTAACACTTGGTGTTTGACAATTGGTTGACGCCGGTTGATACTCGAATGAATATAGGCACTTCTTGTCAACATCGATGCTTGTCTGAGTGAACTTTGGAGTACATAGCAGCAGCATAAGTACCTGTCCATCTGATCATTTTGTGCAGTTCTACTGAAATCACCCGATGTAATGATTTTCCTGCGAGTTCAGGCTCCAAATTACTCCTTTATGAAATTGGCAAACAGTAGCACAATACCAAATTACCAATACATATGACAGGCACAATAATCAGGATAAAGACCAGTACCAACCTGTGTGAGGTAGCATATCAATTACTATTTCCTTTGACTAGAAGCCGAGATAAGCCAAGCGACTGACAGCAAAGGAAGAAATCATGCGGAGTTTAGCGACTGACAGGAAAGGACGGAAGATGTCGAGGCAATGAAGCACCCAAAGTTTTTGTGCAGTTCCACCAAAATCGAGCATCCCTATTGGCACATATATTGAGAGAGTGAGATTACTGTAATAGTGGGACTAGTTTATGAAACATACACTAACAAATAGAAGCACCCTCATTATCTTAATGGGTAAAGTTAGCAACATAGTAGTCTTGCTTAAAGAGAGGTATTAGTTTATTTAATCAGTGCCAATTAGCTCAACTCAACACTCAAAGCATTGCCATTTATCATAGGTTGCAAAATTTTAACGTGCAAAGATAAAGGAGTTTCTCATGACAGTAGCACGATACAAATAGAGATGACAGCAAACTCATATGGATGAAGGCCTTAGGCCCGTACCAACCTGAGAAAAAAGCTTATTCATGTAGTCCCATAAGAGATGATAAAGCACTCACTGGAATCACACAATAGTATATATTTTTGTGCACTTCAAATGTATGGTTGAAATCACTCTTGTTTACCAGTACTGAGATTATATCGAAAGATTATCAAGAACTTCCAACAGAGTTAAAGCACTGGATGGGATACAGTTCATTGTATTGTCTTGTGTAGTTCCATTTAATGTATGATTGGAACAACATGGTCCCTGTTTGCACAAGTAGGAACAAGGTGAAACCTTCATTAGCTTAGTGAGAAAGGATAGGAAGACATTAGCATATTACTCAACCAATAGCATCAAATTCATGATGGACAATACGCAAAACATTGCCTCATTGAACCAATGGCAATAAATTGACATGCAAAATAATAGCACTATTATGTCATGACACTAATAATATTCCCTCCCTGCTCCACCACATGATTCACCTCCATAGACAAACATACACACGTACATGATTTAGCATAGGGTCCTACTAAAGATTTCTTTAACTCCAACAGGAAAATTAGGTAGTAATAAATTAGTGGTACTTAAGTACTCCTAATTAATTAAGTGAGATAGCAGAAGTGGAAGGTCTCCCTGGAGGATCGTCTCACATGTAAGGTAGTCGCTGCCGGGGCCTTTGAATGGCCTCGACTGAGGCCTCTGGCTTCAGCAAGATCGCCTTGACACTGTTTATTCTTCTTCTTCTTCCTCTTCATGCTCTGTTTCTCTTTCTCCTCACCATTTGGTGAACCCAAGTACATGATTGGCCTTCTAATTCAGAATTGGTTTTGTTAGTGAGGGAGTACAAGTGTACTAGTAAAAAACAACATTATTTTCTCATGGCAGTCGGAAAATAGAGATGAACACATGCATTAAATATCATTCTTACCTAAAGGAAGGTTATGGCGCTAATATGGATGATGAGGATTGGAACACAGATCTCCCTTTGTGTAGTTCTACCAAAATGAACCAACTGTTCCATTCTGACATTCCAGTTAAACAGCACAAAAGTCACTTCTTTTAAGAAGAGTTTTGTGCAGTGCACCAAAAGGTCACAACAGCAACCAGGTGAATTGGATATCCCTGTTTGCACAAAAAGGCACATAGGAAACAGTCGGAGTCTCAAACAATTACAGGCAAAAACATTTGGCTAAACTTTTCATGGCTTATAACAGTGGGTGCACCAGCAGTCCAGCACCATGTACGTAAACAGGGGCATAAAATGGTGATTCATAGTTTGTTGCCCCGAGAAACAAACATCCAAGAAACATATCTCGGTTGGTCCCATTTTTGTTCACTCTAGCCACCTACTCCTATGTGTGGATAGAAAATCTAGTCCTGGTCATACCACTGTGTACAGTGTTACCCCTATATTTCCCTTTTCGACCAAGAGACGGTTGGATGACCAGTCTGTACTACTTTCACCCCCTTTCCTTCCTGTTTGTACCAAGTCCGATGTACATACTAAATTCCCCCACCCCCACTTTATTTCTTGTTTGAACCAAGTACTCCCTCCGTCTGGAATTACTTGTCATCAAAATGGATGTGTCTAGAACTAAAATACATCTAGATACATCCATTTCAATGACAAGTATTTTCGGACGGAGGGAGTACAAGATTCGACTCCATGAAGTAGCTTTACCTCTAACAATAGAAGAAGAAAAATATGTGACGTTGGACCATCCGATCGAGAGGGGCTGAGAGGTAGAAAATATTGCACATGCAGCGACGTAGCGAGCTGGCGAAGTAGAGCTAAGGCGGTTTCGAACGAAGATATACCTGAAGGTCATCGGGATGTGGATAGGTGGGCGGCGGGAGGCCGGATCCGCCCACAGGCAACGACAAAGGGATCAGAGGACCTCCCGCGTCGGTGCTCGGCCAGAGATAACGGTGCGACCGGTAGTGGGTCTCCTCCCTCGCTGTCGACGACAGCCTAAACGCTGCCCCTCCTCCCCTTTACCGGCGGAGGGGGATACATCCGGATCTGTAACCAGCGGTGAGGATAGAAAGCTAGTGTTTTTTGAAGGGAGAAAGACAGTGTTACTACCCCTATCTTGTTTAAATCTGGAGAGGATGAGAGTGTGTGAATAGAGCAACCATAGCAAGCAAGCGCGGAGGCTCCAGCCTATATATACGTAGTGAGCAACCCTAGCAAGCAAGCAAGCCCTATCTTCGTCAACTCGTACAAGACCGAGAAATTTCATTACTACAACGCCCTCTCCCTCGCGGACTGAGCTCCGGTGCCTTAACTGCACCTGCCTTTGGCTGCATGACAGGAGGGCCAACCACCTGTTGGGCCCACCTGTCATGGACGCAAAGGCAGGAGCAGTAAGTTGAAGCTTTCACTATCCCTCCCGCACGAGGTGGACGGACATGCAGTAGTGGATTCGATATTGTAGAAGTAGGAGTAATCATTATTGTTCGTCATCTCAAAGAGGCGAAGAGCCAAGCGCAACCCGAACGTGGCAGTTGCGAACGCTCGCGTGGTGCGGTTCCTTGGAGTACTAGCCAGGCTCTTGCATGAGACAAAATTGCTATTGTTTAACAATTAAACTCCATTATCCATTGGTTGATACTCATTCTGCATAGATCC